>NW_005842890.1:94198-96470 GCF_000455745.1 Alligator sinensis
TAGGTTTAATTTTTTTCCCCCAAACTTCTGTTGGAAAAACTTGCTTCAGTGCCTTGCATCTTTTCCAGAATGTACTTCTGTAATTGTGCCCTGGCCCAGCTATCTGCACCTTGCACTATTTATACTGTAGACAGGGTGCCTCTGGCTTAAGCTGATGCCCATCTGCCGACATCTGTCTCACCTGTTTCTTTCTACAGCTCCTGTTTTAAAAAGCCCTAACCTGCCTCTGCCCCAGGACTTATCAGTTTTCTGTGTTAGCAGCAGTTTACTGGGCACCTCTTCTGAAGAAGTTTTTCCCTCCCCACAGAAGCCTTCCAAAGTCTGCTGGAATTAAAACCTTCTTCACAGTTTTCTCATCTATTCACTGAGACTTTTTGTCCCCTCTGTGCAAAGAATTAAAAGCTTTTTCTTCTAACAGTTGAAATATAGCTTTCAGGACCTTTCTCTTTTGCTTTGCCTATTGTTGGCACTGATGCATACCAAGAGCAGTCTTCCCATCACTCTTAGAAGTTTGTGTAGTTGTCTTATGGGATCCTGCACCTACCAGGGAAGTTTCCAAATTGTTCATGCTGTCAACAGGTATGCTGCTCTCAGCATTCTTCAGGAGTGAATTCTAAGGAAGTGATTCAGGGTTTGGAAAACCTGCCTCATGGCAAGAAACTAAAACAGCTCAGGCTGCTGAGTTTACCCAAGAAGTTTGAGAGGGGATGGGAACACAATCTACAAGTTCCTATATGGAGAGGATTTCCAGTAGCAGTGGATCTCACAAAAAAGCAGCAGCAGGTCCAACAGCTGAAAGCTGAAGCTAGACAAATAGCTAGAAGTAAAGTGTAGACTTTTAACATGGAAGATGATTATAACCATTAGAATAACTGGGATATGGATGGATTCCTGTTCCTGTCACTTCAAGTTGATAGTGGCTTGCTAACACCTCTCCTGTGGGAGGAGACGGTGTGACTGAGTTGCACAAGATGACTGCAGTGACCCCAATGCATGGGGTAGGGACTGGTAGAAATGTGGGGAACAAGTTGCTAACTTCGCTGTTAGGGAAGCACTTACATATACATTTAGATGAAGCATGCCTTTTAAATCCTTGCCGGCATAACCTAGTTCCCTGTTAGCTATGGAGTAGGTAGAAGACCAGGAGCAGGGACATAGCTGAGGAGGCTGTGGTGGCATGCTGCTTGCATTGGGGCCAGTGCAACATATGTTGCTGTTTCCTGAAGCCAAAATTACTTAGCTGGAAGAGTAAGGAAACTGAAAACAACTGCTGAGGTGACAGGAATGGTGTTCCCCAAGCTTGAGTTCCCCAGCAATGAAAGGCCCAAGTTCCCCAGCCCATGGATACAGGGGTCATAGGCTCAATTGGGGAGACACCCTTGTAGATCAGATCCACCTTCCAACTTAATGAACAGAGGCTGATCAAGGCCTGTGCTAAGAATGTAACTCCAGAGAATGGTCTGAGTTGGAGAGGCAGACAGGGTGTTGTCTTGGAGCACTTGATTACTAGAAATCAAGGGAATGGGGTCTGGAGAGACCATGGCTGTGTCTGGATGAGTGCAGCTGTGCTGTATATGGCACCGCAGACAAGTCTGCGGATCCACATACTGCATATTCAGCTGTCCTTTGCACTGTAATGGAGCAACGCAGAGGTTTTGTTTGTTTGTTTTGTTTTGTGTTTTTTAACCCCTGGATATCCATTCAAAACTGGAGCCTGGCTAGCTGCAGCCATGCTGTGGCTGCCAGCCAGACTCCAAGTGGTAGGATTGCCGCTGCTGCAGCCCCAGGAGGCCCCCAGGATCCAAGGTAAGGCTGCTAGGCTGGCCCCAGCGTCCCCTACCCCACCTGGGGTAACCTACCATATGCCAAAGAGCATGTGGCAGAGGTGTTTCCTAGAGCCAACTAGCGGCGGTGGCACAAGGTGTGCCACTGCTAGTTGTCCTGGGGAACCAAATGTCTGCACTTGTGGATGCGGCCCATAAGAGCTGCCTATTTAGGGAGGTGGGAGAGAAGTCCTGCAGTCTATAGTTACTTCATTAGGAAGAAAGAAGTCTTGGGCCAAGAACCCTTATGGAAGATTGCTTTGAGGTGCTTTGGCTCCATTCAGGGGTAGATCCAGAATTTCCTAAAGGTGGGGTGTGGGAGCAGAAACCTGTACTGCAGGGGTGGCTGGACCCCATTCCCAGTCTTCTATACACTACCGGTGTAGGCAGACTGCCCAGCTGGAGCCTCTGGGTACTCTTAAGTCCCGAAAGCAGATGAGAAACCCCCC
>NW_005842890.1:96543-105095 GCF_000455745.1 Alligator sinensis
CCCCCGTCCCCCCACTTTGTCTGGGTCCCCAGCTGAGCCCAGCCCCTGCACATCTACACAAAGCAAAATGGGGGAGGGGATATGCCTTTGAGTAGAAAGGGGGCATGGATGGAGGATTTTCACCTGCTTTAGGGACTGTAAAAAGTCCCTGGAGGTTCCTGCAATGCTTTGCAGTCCAAAAAGGGCACATAGCTATGCAAAGGACTGCTGGATCACAGAGAGGCTGGGATCAGAAGTAAGTTTTTTGTTTTTTTTTTTTTCCTGTTACCAAAACACTGGAGCAAGGAGTTAAGAATGAAAAATAACCTCTATTTCTAACCTCTGCCCTCTGTGGGAGATGAACATTCAACCTAGGGAGGCTAGAATGCCTGGCTTTGAAGAAGTCTGATATTGTAGTAGTAAATGATAGTAACCAAGTCACTGTACTCCAGTAGAAACTACCTGTCCAGGCAAGACAGTGGTGGAGTGGTGTTATCTCTAAAGGAAACTACAGAATGGCAGGCGAGTGTTTTTGAATATAGTCATCACAGTCACTGCAGAAGTGAATTCCAAGTTAGAAGGATATAGGCCTCCAACCAAGGTTTAGTGATCAACCTGCAGTGGAGTAGCTACATCAGTATCAGTTACATGGATTTAAATGGGAATTAAGACTAGAATTGTCCAATCCTTTAATAACCAGGGATGTAACGGGGACCTGGTCAGCATGACTTCTGCAAAGGGCAGTTGCCTCAGTAAGCTATTAGTTCTCTCAGTACTTCAAGCAGAGGATAAAGAGAATAGTTTCATAGTTGTTAGGAGCTGGAAAGGACCTTACAGATCATTGGGTCTAGCCCCCCTGCACTTGGGCAGGAAAGACTGCTGGGATCAGATGACCCTAGAAAAATGGGTGTCAAGACACTTTTTGAAGATCGCCAGCGTGGATGACTGCGCCACCTCTGGGGGAAGCCTGTTCCAAACCCTTGAAAACTGAGCTTGTTTTTCCAAGAGCCTAGGACAGGGGTGGGCAATTATTTTGGGTGGAGGGCCACATACTGAGTTTTGGCAAGCCATTGAGGGCTGCATGACAGGCAGCCAGGGTCAGATAAATATTACATTTCTAAATTTTTAGGGGCCCTGTGGGGCCCCATGGAATGGCCTGGCGGACCACATCTGGCCTGCGGGCCACATTTTGCCCACCCTGGCCTAGAACATAGTCCATTACTAGATGCTGCTAGCCCCCCGCCCAATACAAACCCCAAAACAAAAAAACAAACAAAAACCAAAAACTAAATAGGCTGAGGGGCAAATTTCCACCATGGAACATCAACTGACCAAGACAAAACTCAGAGCAGAAGCAGTTGGCTTCCAGTAGAAGGCTGCTATGAGGCTTCCCAAGAGTCCTTTGCAAGGGGCATATGCCTACCTGCTGTGACATGCAGTGCAGGATACCCCAAGGAGGGAAAGCATACTGCAGGAATAGAAATGGTTTGGATATGAGGCAAAACTGTTAGCAAATAGAGCTTGTCAAGAGAAGTTGTTAGTATAAAGACTAGACACATTACTAGGAGCTGGACCCCATCAATGAATGGCACAGAAGGGAAAAAGGGATGATCAGCTTGCCAGTTCTTAAGGATGTCCTGAAATCCACAGGCAGCAAATGCCACCTGACTAAAGGAGAAATGTGCAATTGGCCATTTGCATTCGCATTCCTAGGGATGAAGATGTTTAGTTACAATAAAGCAGAGAGAGGTAGTTGGGCAGAATAAGCTACTAAGGCACCACCCTGCCCTGCCTTCTATTAGACAGGACTGACTTGAACGGAAACCTTTGTCCTCGACAAAGCAGCCAAGCCACTAACTGCTGGGGGTTGGGTAGAAACTTTCCTCCCATCCTTTCTGGGATTTTCATGCTATTGCCCCTGACACAGCTGGTCATGGCTAGGGATCCTGCTCTAGTCCAGCCTGACAGTGTGTTTCTTTCACACAGGAACAAAATGTTGTGAAATCCATCAGTCCACAAACTCTTCCTGGCTGGGGCTGTTTATACTTACATCTGTTCAATGCACAGTGCAATGGGGCCACAGTTTCAGCTGGGGCCTCTCTGCTACTGTAAAGAGTAGAGGAATAAAAAAAGATGTGATGAAGGCGCATGCACACAGGAATGAACAACAAGAGACAGGAGTGAGAGTGTCCATTCACCCTTTCTTTACTCAAGAACAAGAGGGCTGTCAGTAATGTTAAACAGTAGCAACTTCACACCTAATTCAAGGACAGGTCTTTTACTCACAGCCCATGATTAGCATTTGATTAGCATGTGAGACTTGCTGCTCAGATGCCAGTGACAGCTCAGGGGGGTTCCAAACAGGAGTGGACACCTCTGTGACTATTAAGGATGTCACTAGAAAAAGGACTTTTGAAAAGCAGGAATTTTGGAAGGGTCTAAGGCCCTAAAGGTTAAGGGAATGAAGTACCTCCTAGGCCTGTTTTGCAGGGTAGTGTTAGATGAACAATGGAGCTGGCTGATGTGAGACTGAGCACTATTTGTCTTTATCTATATGAACCTCTACCTTAGCACTGGGTCAGGTGGCCTTGCTGGTCTTGACAGTGCTTAGGTATAGAACAGTTTGGTCGCATAAGCCAGGGCTGTCCAACTGTTGATCTATAGGCACACAAGCCTAGAAGTGATTAATAAATGGTCTACAGGCCCAACTAGGCACATCTCCCAGTGCTACACAGCAAGGACAGGACTGTGGGGGGTCTGTGCACTGCCACCACAGCCTACAGGGCAGGGCAGGGGCATGCCACTGGTATCTCTGATGCAGCCTGTGCAGTGAGGAGGGGCAGGGGGTCTGTGTGCCATTGGTTCAACCCTGATGTAGGGCAAAGCCAGCTAGAGTAGGATTAGGGAGAAACTACCCTCTGTGTAGATTACTCCAGAGCTGCCACTGCATGAGTGCTTGGCCCCTCTTAGACTCATAGAAAATTAGGGTTGAAAGGGGCCACAGGTGGTCATCTAGTCCAGTGTTTCTCAACCCATGGGGGTGGGGGAAGAGGCCCAAAAGTGGGTTGCAAGAATATATGAAAGGGCCATGAACAAACTTTAAAAATGGATCAACAAACTTTATAAATGGATTCTCCTTTAAAGGTGAAAAATGTGGGAAACTGTTTTTTTCCCCTGTAAACTGTCAGAGTTCCAGCCTTGCTCCCCTCCCCATGCCCCACATACACCCTACCCTGCCCTACAGACTCACCCCCTGTCCCACACACTGGGGGGTTGGGGGCAGCAGGTCGGGAGGGAAGGGCACGGGGTTGGGACTGGCCATCAATGTTTACAAATGAGTCCTGGTACAAAAAAGGTTGAGAACAACTGATCTAGTCCAATTCCCTGCTCAAAGCAGGACCATCCCCAACTACAGCATCCCAGCCAAGGCTTTGTCTAACTGGGTCTTAAAGCCTCCAAGGATGGAGATTCCACCACCTCTCTGGGTTATCTGTTCCAGCGCTTCTCCACCCTCCTAGCGAGAGAGTTTTTCCTTATATCTAACCTAAACTTCCGTTGTTGCAACTTGAGACCATTGCTCCTTGTTCTGTCCCCTGCTACCACTGAGAACAGTCTAGCTCCATCCTCTTTTGAACCCCCCCTTCAGGTAGTTGAAGGCTGTTATTAAATCCCCTCTCAGTTTTCTCTTCTCCAGACTAAATAAGCCCAGTTTCCTCAGCCTCTCCTCATTAGTCATGTGCCCCAAGCCCCTCACCATTTTTGTTGCCCTCTGCTGGGCTGTCTCCAATCTGTCCACTTCCTTTCTGTAGTGGGGGGCCCAAAACTGGACACAATAATCTAGATGTGGCCTCACCAGTGCCTATTTGAGGGGGATAATCATTTCCCTCTATCTGCTGGCAGTACTCCTACTAATGCAGCCCAGTATATGCTGTTAGCCTTCTTTGCAACAAGTGGACACTGTTGGCTCATATTCAGTTGATTGTCCACTGTAATCCCCAGGTCCTTTTTTGTAGAGCCAGTCCGTTCCCAGCTGTACCTATGCATGGGACTTTTTTGTCCTAAGTGCAGGACTTTGCACTTGTCCTTATTGAACTTCATGACATTTCTTTTGGTCCAATCCTTCAATATGTCGAGGTCTCTCTGAATTCTAGCCCTACCTCCAGCATATCTACTACTCACCCTATCTTGATGTTGTTTGTAAACTTTCCAAGGGTGCATTCTATCCCATCTTCTAGATCACTGATGAAGACATGGAACAAAACTGGCCCCAGGACCAACCCCTGGGGCACTCCACTTGATACTGTCTTCCAACTAGACATCAAGCCATTCGTTACTACCCTCTGAGCCCCATGATCCAGTCAGTTTTCTATCCAGCTTATAGTCCATTCATTCAACCCATATTTCCTTAGTTTGTTTGCAAGAATGTTGTGGGAGACCGTAACAAAAGCCTTGCTTAAGTCAAGGTGGATCTTGTCTACTGCTCTCCCCACATCTACAGAACCAGTCATCTCATCGTAGGAGGCAATCATATTGGTCAGGCATCACTTGCCTTTGGTGAATTTATGTTGTCTGTTCCTCATCACCTTCTCCTCCACGTGCTTAGAAGTGGATTCCTTGAGGACCTGCTTCATGATTTTTCCAGGGACTAGCTGAGGTTGAGAGTTCTGTAGTTCTCCAGATCTTCCTTCGTCTCTTTCTTAAAGATGGGAGCTATATTCACCTTTTTCAATCATCTAGGACCTCTCCCATGAGTTTTCAAAGATAATGGCTGGCAACTCTGCAGTCACATCAGCCAACTCCCTCAGCACCATCAGGTGCAGTATGTCCAGCTCCATGGACTTGTACACCTCCAGGTTTCCTAAATAGTCCCTAACCTGTTCTTTCACTACTGTTATTTGCTCACCTCCTCTCCAAACTGTGCTGCCAGGTGCAGTAGGTTGGGAGCTGACAGTGCCTGTGAAGACTGCTCTTCTAAAGCAGCTGGTTTTGGCCTGTCTTGGAGAAGGGCTTGGGCTGATTAGAAGTCCCTGTTCCAATCTAGGACTTCCTGTGTTTGTTCATGCTGACTTGTTAGGTGATCTTGGCCAAGTCACTGTCTCTTTCTTTCCCTCAGTTTTCAACCTCTGGGGAGGGAGACAGGGCCTGTTCGCTGATGCTACCTGGAAGATGCTAGTAAAGGACAGGCTTATACATTATGATTCATTTGTCTGAAGGAAGGTGTCCCCTCCCCCACAAGGATGTTCATCTGAGAAATGCTGCTGGCAGAGCAGGTCTGGGACTGAGAGGACCACCAATTTGTGCAGCCTGATGAGGAAGGAGGAATTGGGTGAAGTATAGATCTAGAGCATCATATGGAGTACTAAGCTGAGCAAGAGAGCAGGGGACATTGTTGTACTCAGCCAGAGGGCTGGAGAGAGGAAGAGAACCCAGAGGAGAAACCCACAACACCAGTGTGATTGGCCCTTATGGAACAGTTCCTGTTCAGCTCCTGCTAGATGACCCTAGAAGGCAGGGAGTCCTGTGGGGCATTGGGAGAATGGCCTCTGAGGATCCCCAGACATTAGTGGTGTAGGGCCTGTGGCCATCTCTCCTAGAGAAGCCAAGGAACTTCAGAACTACCACTCATTACTCCAAAAGGGAAAACCCTTTTCTAAGCCCCAGTTCATGAATATAGAGCTCTCCCCCCTCCCTGCTTCTTTAATACTAGGTGACATCACTCCCTCACTCTAGAGAAGGCACTGGTACCAGCCATCACTGAGACGCTGTGCTGCTTTAGGGAGCTCAAGTGGAAACAGAGACTTCCAAGAAAACTCTGATTCCTATCATTGGAACTTGCAGCCCCATCATGTCAGTCTCACAGTCAGTCAGATGATCCTCAAAGAGTCTGAGCTAAGTAGTACAGGAGCAGGGTGAGGAAGAAGCTCTTTCTCAGGAGAAATGATAGGGGTTCCCAAATCACCTGGAACTGCTCTTGGAACAGCAGCTACCATTTCTTTGGCCTTCCCATCCCACCTGAAACAGGCCTAAGGCAGACTGCTACCTACCTGGTGATCTGAGAGTAGCAAATCAACTGATTTTTGGCTATTGTGATCCTCATCTCATCCCAGAGCTGATCAGTCCCAAAGCCTCCTCAGATGAAGGCCACTGACTCCATGTTCTGCTACTGTTTTACTCTTCAAGGATATCGCCTTAAGGTGTAGTGCTGTAGTTGATCTGTCCCACAAACTGATGTCAGTGAGTGCTATTCCCCTGCTAGCTACAGAGGGATGGGCCAGTGTTGAAGGTGGGGGGGGGTCTCCAATGGGCACTTTGTACATAGGGCTCCCATCATTGGTATCAAGTCAGCCTCCCCTTAGGAACTGCCCCTGCCTGCTGAAGGACTGCTTAAAGCAGGGGTGGCATAGCAGCCTCTGGGGCACAAAAGATTAGGGAGGGATCAAACAGCACAGTGGCTGATAGGGCAGGGAGCAGAAAGCAAAATAGCAGATAGGGCAGGGAGCACAGGGAAGGAAACAGAAATCAGATCTGCAGATCAGGCAGAGAGAAAAGGGATGAGAAAAAAAGCAGAGCAGCGGATCAGGCTGGGAAGTTAGCCCCTCACCCTTCCTGAGTGGCAGTTGGGAAGGTTGAGGGGCTAACTTGTGAATTGCCAAAAAAGTTGGCCTCCCTTGGCTTAAAGGATCCTGAGATGTATGCCTAGTATAAATGCTGGGCTGGGGGTTGGCTCCTGCTCTGGGCTGGAGACTTCCCCTGCTCAGGTGCTGGATGAGCCTGGCCCTGCTGTGCCCTGTTTCTGGAGCACTGATTTCTGAGGGGCTGGTTCCATTTATAAGTGTAACTGGCTGCTAGAACCTTGGTGAACCTGGGGTTTGGGTATGGAGTCATCCTGCAGCCTGCTCTATGAGCCTCAGTGACCTCACCATCTCCTGTGGATTGTGTCTCTATCTCCAGGATGGGAGTGGAATGCTCCAACGCAGCAGCTCACTGGGGAAGATTCGGGACGTGATAAGGAGGAGCAGTGAAATGCTGGTCAAGAAGCTTCAGTTAAATGGCCCCCTGGAGCCAAGGAACACTAAGTATGAGTCTACCTTGGGGCATAGGAGCTCTCATCCCACTGCACCTGCTGCCTCCAGGCCAGAGGAGGGACAGGAGAAAATTCAAACTTTGTGTGCCGGGGGGTTGTTCATTCCTGGGGCTTTGGCTGCTTGGAGCAGGGCTCTTCAGTGGCCACACAAAACTCTTCCTGAGTCTACAGAGTCCCCTCAGCTCTAACTCTGACCCCTCAGCCTCATGAGGCTCACAGTTACAAGGAAGCTTCAGAGTGAGCCCTGGGAAACTGGGCAGCAAGAAACTCTCCAATATATATTCATATGGGGCTAGTGTAGGGAGGGGCGACCCTACTGACTACTAGAGGCATCCAAGGGATGGAGGGATGGACCAATGTTTGGAAGGATTCCCTAGCCCCATCCCTGTTGGTGAGGCAGGGGCTGCAAGGAGGTGGCCAGTATTTAGACTCCTGTCTTCCTGTCCCCTGTGCTGGCTGAGGCAGAGAGTTTGGGATGAATCTTAAGCAGGGAAGTGTGAGATACCACCCTGTTTCTGGGAGCAGGGCAGGTGCTGAAGTTCAAGAAGTCACTCATCTCTCTTTTTTTCTTTTACTAGCATGAAACGAGCAGCATCATTAAATTACCTCCATAAATCCAGTGATGATTCCTTTGAGGTGAGAGCATAGCAGCAGGACACTACCCATTCCTATTAGCCTTTCTTGCTTGCCATGTTACAGGGAGCCTGGCCCTGGCAGAGACATCTCCATTCAGTAAACCCCTGGAGCACCTGACTGCCTGGAGGGGTAGTAGGAAAGAGCAACTGGGGCAGTAGCTCTCCCTTATTGGTGCCTCTCCCATGTGATCACTGGCCAGCCTCCCTCTGGCCTGGTGGGAATCTCTACAGATGAGGATGGGACTGGGCCAGAGGAACCTGGGCAAACATGGTGTTGTGCTGTCTCTCATAGAGTTTAATAAACCTGTGCTAGGTAATGCCAGGACAGCTAGAGCTAATGAACTGTGCAGGGCTGGGGAGGTACAGGTTAAATCCCTGGGCAAGGTAGTGGCATTTAGAATTCTCCTGAGACCAGGGACAGGGAAATATACATGGGCTGGAATAGCCTGAACTGCTCCCAGACACTGAACTCTGCAGTCCTCCTACATGTGCAAATGCTGCTGGATGGGTTTACTCCAGAGTAATATACCCACCCTGGGCAGGCATCTACACATGTGCGCATTAGGGAGCAGACTTGCTCCCACCCTGCTCTGCCCCCCTGCATCAGCCATGGGGAGCTCTAGGCTCCCCCTGGGTACTAGCTCAGGGGCTGGCAGGGAGCACGGGGCCAGGATACAGTTGTCTCCTGCAGGGAGTTGGGAGATTGCTCCCTGCCCCTGCTGTCGGGGTGGGCTCTGGTGGTGGAGCCTGGGCAGGGACAATGTCCCCCTGCCCTGGCAGCAGGGAGCTTCTGCCTGTGAATTAGGGCAGTGGGCTAGGAACTGCCCCTCCCCCACAACCCTTTCCAAGCCCCC
>NW_005842890.1:105126-112525 GCF_000455745.1 Alligator sinensis
GCCCCCTGCCTCCAGGGCACAGAGCTGAGAAAAAGCTGCAGGGCTGGGACCTGCCCCAGACTGGGACAGTTCCTGGCCAGCCCCAGGCTGCGTGGGGAAATCTTCACATGTAGCCCAGAGCTGGCTGGGGACTACCTGAAACAGAACAGCGCCCAGCCAGCTCCAGGCTACACATGCAGACTTCTTTGCACAGTCTGGGGTCCCAGTTGGGGTAGGTCCTAGCCAGTTCCAGGCTGGGTAGGGAACTCTTCCCATGTAAAGAACTCTTGGCCCCAGCTCCCCAATCATGGAGTGAGGTCTGGGAGCTCCCTGTTGCTGGGTCCGGGACATTGTCCCCACCTGGGCTCCGGTGGCAAAGCCTGCCCCAGCAGCAGGCAGCCTCCAGGATAGGGAGCAATCTCCTGCCCCCTGCTGCCCAGCTGGTCAGGAGCAAGTCTGCTCCCTATCAGCCATCTACACATGCCTTACTGCGTAGTAATTACTCAGCAGTTAATTTGCTACTTGCATTTGCAGGTAGCAAATCAACTGCCTGGTACAGCAAATTACTGTGCAGTAAGGGTCTGCACGTGTAGACAGTGACACATATTACACAGTAACTTGCTCTTCTGTGCAGTAAAGTGTCTCATGTAGATGCACCCACTGTGTGGTGAAATTTCCTGCCTGTGGGCAGCAGCTTTGCTTCAGGCCCACAACTGATTGTGAGGCCAGGGGTATTAGCAGTACAACAGCGCTAGTTCCTCCTGGGGCCATGTCCTCTAACCTCACCACTGTGCTTAGTGTACAGTCTCTGTAGGAGTCCAGTTCTAGGTCTGTTGAGGGAGCAGCACTGAGAGGCTCTAAATTGGGTGGCCAGCTTGTGACATAGGTGCCACAGGTGGCATGGGCAGCCTCTTTGTGTGACATGCAGCAGATTGGGGAGGGGACAGGCAGCACAGTGGCAGGCGGGGCATGGAGCAGAAAGCAGAGCAGCAGATCAGGCAGGGGGCATGGGCAGAAAGCAGAAAGCTGAGCAGCAGATTGGGCAAGAGAAAGGGATTGGAGTGGTACTTGGTGAGGGTGTGGGGCTAATTTGTGGCACACTTACCAAAAAGGTTGTCCCTCACTGCTCTAAATAGAGTGCTAGCAGCACATGCCAGCATGTGGCCAGTCCAGCTTCCGGACCCATGTCTGGTTTAGGTAGAGTCCTTGGCTGTAGAATCTGCTGCAGAATTGTATGTCAGATCCTGGGCTTTCCTTAAGAATGTATAACTTTCCCACATCTTAGGAAGAAACTTCTGTATTGAGGCCTGGGTCTGCAGGCAACCTGGAACGGCAACTCAGTGAAAGCTGAACTGCCCCGTCCCCTTTGTTAAGTTGCTGACTGGAAAGCTTGACAGTGGTTCAAATGCCAAGGTTAACTTTTCAATGACTGGTCAGAAAAAAATGTGGAATGGTTCCTGTCCAAAGAACAGTGAGGCTCTGGCAATGAGGGAGTCTTTCTGGACAATTTTCAGATCACAATAGGGAGGAAGGACATAGTTCCTTAGGCTCAGGTTACAGCAGTATGGTTCTCAGTGTTTGGGGTGACAGGATGGGGATTCAGTTAAAGCCATTTGCAGGTTTGGGTTCTGGAGAAGTGGATCACAAACACTATGGTTTCTTTTTTTCAGGGTACTCAAGGTCTTCGGGCAGAGAGCAGAGGCCTCAGCGCAAGCAGCCTAGACCTGTCTTCTCACAGCTCCTTGCTCACCTCCAACTGACCCACCCTTGCGTGTTTCCTGCACCCCCTTCCAGCTCCATCTTGGATGCTCCAATAACTGGTGGTACTGGCCTGGTGTCCAGGACCACTCACTCCAGCTGCTTCTGTCTCAGATACACAATCATGGTTTTTTCCTAAATGCCAGAGCTCCAGCCTTACCTGCATTCATACTGCTACCCTATAGAGGAGGGAGTGTGGGGTGTGCCAGCCCACATGGGAAACCAGACTGGGGAGAGGGCCTCCTTCTGCCTGGTGACTATCTGGGGCTGAGACTTGCTAGAGACCAGTAGCTTTGGTAGCAGCATTCCCCACATAGTTTGCAAACTGCATGCTAGTGATTGCCCAGGAATGAGCTCCAGCAGCTCTCACTTGGCACCTGATAGGCAGAGCTCCCCCACCCCGAGTTGGTGCCAGCTATTCCCATGTCTTCTAGAGCTTATTGAGAAGAGCTCCCTTCTCACTATGGGCCCCACTTAAAGCACCCTCAGGCTCCCTCCCTACCCCACGATGCCTATGCATGCTCCAGTGAAGGGCTCCTCCCATTCAGAATCCCACTCCCAAATACTGTCTCACTGGAGTAGGGGTGGGGGGGGCTAAGCCTGGTACTGGATGCTTCCTTGGGACTGCACTCTTGTAACCGAGGAGAGGCTTCAAGGGCAGGTCTCCTATATCCCACCCAGAGTTGTACCACCTGGAGCTCTGCAAGCCCATTCCCATTCTGATTGCATGGCTTGTGTTTGCCTTAGCATGAAAAGCAATGTAGCAAAGAGAGCACTGGATGACTGCACAGAGCGGGCAGGGGCTGTGCATTCCCATGATTTACCTCCGATTACTGTACTTTATTTTATTAAATAAAACAAATCATAGAAATGTGCAGTGGTAAGAGGGTAGAGGGTTCAGACCACACTGTGGGGCCTGGCCCATGGCCTAACACAGAAGGTTTCAGCTCTCTGCCAGAGCTCTGTGGCTTTTCAGCATTTGTTAATGCAGCTCTGCCTGTTCATGCAAACATCCAAGCCCTTGTTGGGGCCTTGCTGACCAGAACTGCTTTTTAGCACAAGTCCTACAAGCTGGGGAGGCTGCACAGGGAGCAGCCAGCTCCTGTCAGCCCTGGCTTTGTGACCTCAGGGTACAGAAACATTGGGTTTATCCCGGGTTTGAGGCTGAAGACAGACAACCGGTTTGACTGGGATTTGGGCAAGCCCCAGCCCTGCTGGAGGATAAGCCCATCCCCTTGCTGCGTATTTGTGTAGCACCTGAGTGAGCACCTTGCCTGTGAGCAGAGGCCACTGCCAGTTAAGACCAGCATGCAAACGGCTCTCCACTGAGCGGGGCCAGTCCCACCCGCATCAAGACAAGCGCAGGGCCATGCGGGAGAGTGGCCAGGCTGAAGCAGTGTTTCAGCACTTCCCGTGCTCCAGGCAAGACCTGGTCCCGAGGGCAGGTGTGGGGGAACTGGTGGTCTCCGCACATGCGCCTCTGCCTCGGGCCGGGTCCACACAGGCCTCTGTGCTGTCACTGGCAGGGTGGTGCCTGGAAGTGCAGCCCAGTGACTGGCCGCGCGTTCAGGAAAGTTCCAGGGCAGGGCGGACGGAGTGGAAGTAGCAGGTACAGCATGGCAGGGCGGGATGTAGCACCGGAGCTGTGGGCAGGGGCCTCCACACATGGGGCTGTCAGGTGCGGGGTGCAGCGGGTTGAGGAGTGCCCACCCTGCCCTGCCATTGGCCCCTGACCCTGCAGCGCCGGAAGCTGGACTCAGCTGTGCAGTCGGTGGCATGTGGGCAGGCTGGGTTAAAAGGAGCCTCTTCCTGCCTGCAGCCCACTGTCCGGACAGCCCCCTGACCTTTGGCCACAGCCTCTGTGACCCAGCAATCCCTTGCCTAGTTGGCCCTGAACATGGAGCCAGGGCAGATCCGGAGGGGTGCGACCCCCCTTTTTGGTTGTAACTAGCCCCCAGGGACTCTTTAAAGCTTCCGTGATGATAATGGGCAATTTGTTCCAAAAGCCCCAAGGTGCCCGAGGGGGAGTAGGAGAACTGGGAAGCAATGTGCTGAACCGTATACCACTTGGAGTCTCCTTTGCACGCTCAGGTTTCTGCTCTGAAGAGCCAAAACTCTGGAGTCTTGCGGGACCAAATCTGACACCCCTTGGGGATGGGCTCAGGTCACTCTTGTGTAGGTTGTTGACAAGCATAAGCAGCTCAATGTTGCCAGACACGCTCACTGCCTTGGACTGTTTGTTTAAGAAAAAGGGGGTGGCCTTTAAAAGGTGCCTCTGTTCTTATCAGGGTAGAAGTCTGCAAGTTTGCCATTTGTTTTGGGAGTAAGTAATCAACTGCAGTTTCATTGACTCCTAGCCCTCGCTCAGTGGGGGGAATAAGAGTTGGGAGGGCAGGTAGCTCTGCCACAAGCTTGCTGCTGTACCTGGGGCAAGTCGTGATGTACCTCAGTTCCATAACAGTTGGAGGGATAACCCTTCCCTACCTCAGTGGAGTATGAAAAAGGTGAACCTATCAATGTCTGCTGCACACAGACGCTACTGTGCTGGGGATGTGACACCCTTAAGTTTCTGGAAATCTTAATATGGGCAGAGGGATGTTTTATTTAGCCCTCAATCCTCCTGGGATAAGTCGAGCCAGGAAGTTGCTGTCTCTGTTCCTCAACCTGAAATAATACTTGCTTACTCTCTGTTCCCCTGCATCTCAGGCAACTTTTCTTCAAAGATCAAAATCAAAAGGAAGAACATATTAGACTAGTACTTGAACTTCAACTCTAGCTCTTCCTCAACCTATCCCTCTCCCCTCCCAACCCTTCCAATGCTTGGCATTGATTTTACTGCCAAATACCAAGGACCTGCAAGCTCAGAGCTATCTAGCACATGCACTGCTCCTTTCACATTGCAACGGAAACCACCAGTACTGCCCCTTGTCCCTAGATTTGCCCTGAAATTCTCTGCCATTTTATTTCCTGTAGCTGGAGTTGTGGTGCTGAGATGGCTTGTATTACCATGAAGGAGCTCGAAAACATGGACAATGAGTCCCTTGAAGAGGATAGGGAAGAGGAGAACAGGCTGTTTTCTCATTGGGAGGCAGTGGCCAACAGCCACCAAGTGACCCTTCCTCCAGGTGAGAGCAATGCAGAGTTCCTTCCATCCCTGCACTATTAGGCATTCAGCCTCAGTCAATGCCTGAAAGAGAAGCCCAAGCTGAGATGCAGTTCTTTCCAGGTGGCTTTTCTCTGTCACTGCCTCCTTTTCAAGAGGAGCCATGTGTTAGGGTAGAGAGTGATCCTTGCAGTGCTGTGAACTCAGTGGCCCAGGCAGTATGAAACTAACGTCACTCCTGAAGAGCAGTCCAGTGGCATTTCTTGACTTGACAGATTAACCCTGGAGTCAGTGTTTCTGGGTTCTTTAACTGTCTCCCTTACAGACTTAGTATGTGATTTGTGGAAACCACCTTCCCCTCTTTAACTATCCTCCTCTCTATAAATTTAAGAGAATGCTGTTGCTTGCTCTCTTGTAAACGCATGTTGAGTTGCCATATTGGGGAAGAACTAGCCTCAGAATGTTTCAGTAAAACTCAGGTTGGAGAGACAGGCTGGGCAGAGAAGGCCTGATTTTAATAAGATCTGAGCAACTGCATGCCAGATGACTTTAGTCAGAGCTGCCCATGCCCAGGCCCTCCAGAATGAGATTGTACCTACCATCTCTTAGTGTAGATCTGAGCTGAGGACATAGATGGACCAGTCCCTGCTCTAGTGTGATTTACCTTGATTTTGTGTAGTGATATAAATTACACTGGGATCAGGAATTGACAAATACGTAGCTACCCCAGCTGTTACTGTGTCTTGCTGCTAGATGGTAGAGGAGCAGGTACAGATGTCTCCTAAACCAGTGTAAGCTACAGTGCTAGAGATTCATCTCTGATTCTTTTAAGCTAGGGACAGAAGTTACACATAAACCGATTTAAGTGATCAGAAACTGGTTTAAACCTATAACAGAACATAAGTTCAGTGCACATAAACCAGTTTCAAAATGGGCGAAGTTGGTTTGAGATAAACCTGGTTGAATGTAGTATCAGACTTAACCAATTGAGGTCAAACTGGTTTGAGGAACTTGTGTCCCTCACCTCTGCCTGCCACAGATAGTTTATTCTGTGAGGAGTCATGCTGCAGCTGCAGCATGCTTGCAAACTACAGCCCCAGCACAGGGCTGGAGGTGGGAGGCAGTGGGCACTGCCTCCTGCCCCCTGGGCTGCCCCAGCCCAGGCCGTGCTGCTGCCGCAGCAGTGAGTCGGGCTCTGTAACTAGCCTCAGCTTCCTCCCATCCCCCCTCTGTACAGCCAGGTCACATCCCCCCTCACCATGGCTGGCTGGCTGCTCCTTGGAGGGACTTGGCCCACGGCACTGTGTCAGTGCCCATGCTGCTGCTGCTGCTTGCAATGGGGGGATTAAACTACCCTCACTTCCCCTCAGGCTAGTGCATCTGGCTGCCAGAGCCCCAAGTGCAGGAGTGGAGCCTATTGGTGCCGGTGCCACCCCCCCTGCCCCCTGCAATGTGGGGATTAAATCCTGGCTTCCCCTCAGGCTATGGGGTCTGGTCTCACCCCCACTCCTGCTGCCAGCCAGTGAGTGAGCAGAGGTGGAGGGGCTGGGGACCTGACAGGCTGTTTTTCCTCTCCCCCTCCAGGCAGATCCCAGCTGGGGTACCTGCAGACCAGGGCAGGGCATTTAAACTCAGGCCTGCCTGGGCCTGGCCACACCCCTTCCCTTCCCTCAGCTTAGTTTCCCTCGGGGGCGGGGCTACCTCTAGCACAGGGATCAGCAACCTCCTGCAGGCGTGCTGAGCGTGGCACTCGAGGCCATTTTCCTTGTCACATGTTGGGGCCGGGAGGCAGCAGCTGTTCGTAGCCTCCTGGCTGCAGCCAGCCCTAGCTCTGGGTAGCTGTTGCCAGCCATGGAGCCTGGGCTGCTCTCAGCAGGCAGCTGGGATGCTGCAAGCCCTTCTGGGAGCAGCCTCAGCTGAGGCTGGGGCCAGGGGGCTGGGGCAGGAGGGCAGCAGCTGTTTGTAGCCTCCTAGCCGCAGCTGGCCCTGGCTCTGGGTAGCTGCTGATAGCCACGAAGCCCGGATTGCTCCTATGGAAGTCCTGCTGCAAGCAGCCCAGGCTCCTTGGCTATCAGCAGCTACCCAGAGCCTGGGCCAGATGCAAACATCTGCTGCCTCTCCGGCCGGGCCTCAGCTGCCTCCAGGCCCCAGACTCAGCCCTGGGCTCTGGGGAGGTGGCACATACCGGCAATGCTCCCCGCTGTGCTGCTCTTGCCACTTCTGTAAAGCAGCGTTGGAACCCAGTGCGGCAGGGCACAGCGGGGGTGCAGAAAGCTGCCTGCTCCCAGCTCCCCACTGCCCTGCCACACTTCCTGTGTGCACAGGAGCAGCGTGCGCAGAAGCGCAGGGTTGCCCTTCACTGCTGCCCCCACCTGCAGGGGAAGTGTGGCAGGGCAGTGGGGAGCTGGGAGCAGGCAGCTTTCTGCACCCCACACTGTGTCCTGCCACGCCGGGTTCCAACGCTGCTTTGTAGAAATGGTGAGGGCAGCACAGTGGGGAGCAGTGCCAGTATGTGCTGCCTCCCTGGAGCCCGGGGCCGGGTTGGAGAGGCAGCAGATG
>NW_005842890.1:112547-126133 GCF_000455745.1 Alligator sinensis
AGGGGTCATGAGCAGGGCTGGGGGGCAGGGGCTTTGGGTGGGGGGCACAAGGCAGCAGGGCTAGGGGGCAGGGGCTTTAGGTGGGAGGCAAGGGTCATGAGCAGGGCTGGGGGCAGGGGCTTTGGGTGTACCCCCTGCCCTGCCATGTACCCCCTGCCCTCATTTTGTTTTTCTGCCATGCTGGCACTCCAGCACCTTCCAAGGTAGGCATTGTGGAGGTTTTTGGCCCTCTGGCCAGAAAACTTTGCCTAACCCTGCTCGTTCACCTCCCAGCTTCTGGCCTAAGCCACTGCAGGTATGTGCTTGCATTTCTGCAGTCAAAAGTGAATGTTTTTGCTTGCAAACTGGTTCAATCTATGCAGGTTAGACTAACCTGCAACGATTGAATCAATTCAAGCTCCAGCTTTTTGAATGTCTGTCCCTAGCCTTAGGGGTAATTTTCTACTGGGTTTGGTGAAGAGATTCTCTTTATGGATTTGTGCTATCTGTCTGCTTCTTTTTTACTAATGTAATGCCATGTCATTTGTCTTGGCTCTGTGTCTCTTCCACAGTAACAGCTCTTAAATGATTCAGGCATCAGCCTTTCATTTTCCAGGGAGAAACTCAGATTGCAGAAGTGCATTGTAAGACTAACTTGTATAGAGCCTTTTAGAAATAAGCTATGGACGAGTGCATTTAGGTAAACTCTTGGTGCCCAGTTTAGAGGAGCTCCAAGGGAGTGTTCTGTATTGTGGGAGCTGATGTTTAACTAAGGAAAGGGTAATGCGAGATGGAAAGCAGTGATTAGGAGACTTTAGTCACTTTGGGATTAAACAATATTTTGTGTTTGAAAGGCTGCTGGGGTCACTAGTCACCACTGGTCAAAGCTTCCATTAAGTAAGGCTTCCTAGTAACCACATCCAGTGGGACATGCTGAGCACAGGGGGCTGTAGTCCTGGCCTGGTCTATAGAGGTAGACTCATGGGATTCCATCAGGACCAAGGTGAGGAGGGAACAGGGCCTGTCACCTGAATGGCTTCACTCAGAGAATGATGGGTCAATGGAGCAGCCAGCCTTGAATTGGGACACCATATTTCCAGCGTGAACATAACTGGCTCCAACTTGTCTCCTGGGTTTTGCCTGTCTCCTGGACTAAAGAGCCCTCTGGTTAAAGGTCTGGACCCTCATCCCTGGATTCTGCTAATCCAGAAAAGTCTAGAGATCAGTGTTGCTTTTGCTAAGGCACTGGGACACCTCAGTTGCTGATACAGGGCCACTGGCACTGCATATGGCTCATTCAAATAGCTTTGATTGCTGCTTGTTTAGCAAAGAATCTCTTGTGGATCATCAGAGTTAACACTGACACATCACTGATGCTGGCCTCAGTTAATCCAAAATGATTTGGGAACCATAATGCCTAATATACAAAAATAAAACTGCTGAAAGGGTTAAGTCTTTCAAGATGACCCTTCAGCTAGCTCTCTGAATACTGGTTTTTATCCCTAAGGCAAAACAGCTGTCTTGATGGGCTGCATAGATTTACTGAGGGGTGTCAGGCATTCTGATGCAGAAAAGGGATTAGAACTTGCTTATTTCAGAGCACTGGTGTGCCTCAGTTACTGGAATGGATGCATGTTCAAGAAAAGGTACCTGCCTCCTCTACCCCCTCCCAACCCACAAGGAACAGAAACCACAACCTGATGTCAAGGAGAGAGAGGTCACGATTGGGGGTAAATGAAGCATGGAGTCAAGAGTGCCTGGTTGATCCAAGTGTATCCATGAACCTCAAAGCCACCTGCATCAAGCATAGGCCAATTCAACAAGTGCTTCTCCCGAGTCACTGATGTCACTTAGCACTTACTTGTCAATCCAATCCAGAGAAGCCCAAAGAGCCCAGTTCTGTCTATGCTGGGCATGTAGTTCCTCTGACTAACAGCACTCCAAATTTATGCAGCATCAGACTGAGCACCCAGGCCAACAGGTGCTTTCCCAGCAGCAGGGGTGCCAGGAGACCTCTCTCTAATGCAGCTGAAAACCCTGCTTGTGAATCATAGACACACTTTCTTCTCACTTGCCTTCTTTATATAAAGAAAAACTGACTCACCAGCTGGCTCTCCAGAAAATCAGACAGTAATAACCACAAGAGGTGGAGTGTAATATCCATGCGAAAAGCATCAAGGATGCCAATACAATCCCAACCTGCTGACCCTCATTGTCCAGGAGAAACTGAAGGTTAAATGGGGCCACTTCCTCACTTTCATAAAATCACAGAAAAGTAGGAATGGAAGGGACCTCCAGAGGGCATATAGTCCAACACCCTGCTCAAGGCAGGATCATCTCTAGCTAAACAAGCATTTGTCTAACCTATTCGTAAAACTACACAATCCTGCCACATAACTGTAAGGGATATTGCTCAAAGACACCAAAAGTACCCAAACCTGCCACAGTGAAGCAGGATGAAGAGGGCACTGGCAATGTCCTGCTGCTGCAAGGGTTGTTAAAATCTACTCAAAAGAGGACCATCATTCCCTGCTACAGAGCAAGGCACCCCCCCCCCCCCCCCCCCCCCACCTCCACCCCAGGGTAAAATTCCTTCCTGAACCCAAATATGCCAATTGGGTTAACC
This sequence comes from Alligator sinensis, assembly GCF_000455745.1. NCBI lineage: Eukaryota > Metazoa > Chordata > Crocodylia > Alligatoridae > Alligator > Alligator sinensis. Next base: position 115,153 of record NW_005842890.1, read on the forward strand.
CTGGTGGGGGGGTGGGCAAGACCCTTTAACCAGGAATCTCTGGGTTTCAGTTCCAGCAGGAACACTGGCACATCTCTCACCCCCATCAAAATCCTCAGCCTCAGCTGCAGCCAACACCCAGTGCTTCTAAGGAAAGGGAAAAAATCCCTAATACCTGTAGCAATAGTGGTGGGGTGTAATTCCTTCCCAGCCCCATCTGGCAATCAGCAAAGCCCGGAAGCCTGGGAAATACAGCACCCTCCATTCTGCTTTGGAAACTGAAAACAGCAAATAACATCCCATCCCATAGCTAGAGCACCAGAACACCCCTTTCTGTCATCATATTCCCTCCATAAACTTATCCCAGCCCTTCTAATTTTCTTTCATAGCTAAGCTTCATACCCTCCAACCTTGCCCTGAAGGTGAGTGGCTCCAACAGACACAACTGTGTGGACAGGCCTAGAAGCTTATTGGCAATGTTCTTGCAGAAGAGAGGTAATGCTGACTGGTGGAGAATATAGCCTACTGGGCAGATTGGAAAGTCAGGAAGATGATTCCTAGGGAGGAGACAGAAATGGAGCTAGAGAACATGGATTTTGCTTAATACATTCCTGAAGCTGAAAAGACTCAAATGCAATAGGAGCAGTGAGCAAGCCCAATTACAACAGAACTGGAACTGGGGATATTGATCAAATATTCCCTGGTACAATGATAATAAAGATGCATGCCACGCCAAGACCCCAACTTTCTGACCCAGAACCTTGCCACTACTCTGTTTGGTTCTGGGGACCATGGCAGCTTCCATGTGTCACGGTGAAAAATAAAAATCCTGGTCCCGGAGGCCCAGCCGGGAGCCTGGGCACACACCCAGGCTTTAACTTGCAACTCTATGGCCCCGGAGTCAGCACACTCCCCTCCAGGCCAAACATCTAGATCAGAATGACAATCTGGTCACAAGACCAAATGAGTTCGACACTCCTGGACTAGATAATCCTTGAAATATCTCCCAACTCTATAGTCATATGAAGGAGCACTTGCCGGAGTGGCTCGCTCCCTGGATCATCCATCTGGGTGGACTCAACTCAGTGCTCATTGTTGTCTCCTTTTTGAATAAGCAACAAAGTCCCCAGCTGCGTCTCAGTTGAATGAGTTCCACACTTTAACTGGGAAGAGGTATTGCACCTTATGGTGACAGAGATGGATGGGCTGGGGAGTTCTGTGCTGCAGTTCTTTGCTGTCTGCCCAGGGTCTCAGATGAGAACTGTCAGCTTTTTCTGGGAATCCTTCTGACTTCTGCAGACCTTCTGCCTTCCTGCTACAGATAACTTTAAGTTCTGACTTTGGAATCTATTTCTGGAGGTGCTCTGGTATGGGGTGGCAGCTGTCCAAGACCATCAGTGCCATAGAGTGCTCTGGTGTTAGAGACTTCATTGGCAGTCTTAGAATTTAGATTGGGTCAGTGGCAGTGTGGTGTTCCTGATGTGCCTTGCCTCATTGCAGGACACCTAAAGGCTCATACCCTTCACCCATTACCCATCATGCCTTTTGCAGGTCAGCTGAATTCGTGGGCATTTCTCAGCATCCCTGCCCCTTGTTGCTGTTTGGTGGTGAGGCCCCAGGTGAGAAGATGGATAAGGGGGGTGGCCGCCATCTTGGTTGCTGGCTGAACTTCATGCTGCTCCGCCAGCTAGCGCCTTCCTTTCCTGGTTGAGCTGTGAGGCAATGAGGACCTCTGGCTTCCACTGTGGAGCCAGCATTTTATATTTATTTATTTTTTCTTTAAATTGATTTCACAGACAGTTGTGGATTTTGCTGTTTCTGTGAAATTACAAATTAAGTAGGTCCCTAGCACTAGGCTTGGGACTATTAGAGTTAGTGGAGTTTGCGTACAAACATCAGTTTTTTGGACTTTGCTTAGCAGGTCCCTCGATCCAAGGTGGGTTCCTGACCCCACCTCTTATCTGTCAGTGGTGCATTAGCAACTGCATTCCCCTCTCATGGAGTGCCAGACTGTTGTCAGTGGATCCAGCTTTGACTGGTTTTTCTTCCTGCCTGTTTCTTCCACTGTCCACTCTCCAGATGCAGGTGTTGCTGTGGATGTAGTCTTTCTGGACTTCAGCAAGGCCTTTGACACTGTCTCCCACCCCATCCTCATTAAAAAACTAGGCAACTGTGGCATTGATGCCTACACGGTCAGATGGATTGCTAATTGGCTGAAGGCTCGTACTCAGAGGGTGCTGGTGGACAGGTCATATTTGACCTGGGGGGAAGTGGGCAGCAGAGTCCACCAGGGCTCGGTCCTTGGGCCCGCACTCTTCAATTTCTTTATCAGCGATTTGGACGACGGGGTGAAAAGCAACCTGTTCAAATTTGCTGATGATACCAAAATTTGGGATGAGGTGGGCATGCTAGTAGGGAGGGAAAGACTGCAGAAAGACCTGGATAGGTTGCAAGGGTGGGCTAACAAAAACAGGATGCATTTCCATACGGACAAGTGCAGGGTGCTGCACTTGGGCAGTAGTAACCAGCAGCAGACCCGTAAGGTGGGAAACTCCCTTCTTGAGAGCACAGAGGCAGAAAGGGATCTTGGAGTCGTCATTGACTCCAAGATGAACATGGGCCAACAATGCGAGGTCATGGTCAGCAGGGCTAACCGGACCCTATCGTGCATCCACAGGTGCATCTTGAGTAGGGCTAAGGAGGTGATCCTCCCCCTCTACGCGACACTGGTCAGGTCACAGCTGGAGTACTGTGTCCAGTTCTGGGCACCCCACTTCAAGAGGGATGTGGACAACATTGAGAGTGTCCAGAGAAGGGCCACCCGCATGATCTGGGGACAGCAGGGCAGACCCTACAATGAGAGGTTACTCCATAGGAACTACTTCACAGTTAGGGCGGCTAGGATCTGGAACCGACTTCCAAGGGAAGTGGTGCTGGCTCCTACCCTGGGGGTCTTTAAGAAGCGGCTCGATGCCTACCTGGATGGGGTCACTTGAGCCCAGTTTCCCTCCTGTCCAAGCAGGGGGTCGGACTTGAAGATCTACAAGGTCCTTTCCGACCCTACTTCTGTGATTCTATGATTGCGAGGAAGCAGCATATGAGGAGAGACTGTACCCAGCTGGGAAGTGGGCATGCATCACCGAGAGGGAGGCAATGTATGAGCAGAGCATCTCCATTGGCCTCATGAAACTCATGCACTACATCTGCAAGGAGAACTCCATAGGTGTGTACTGGGGAGGGGAAGGACTGGTATCCTGGAGAAGTTCTGCTGTGGCCTGCTGGGCTTGAGATGAGGATGAGCTCCATGAGCCCCACTTCCTCATTGCCAGTATTTGTCTGCCCCCTCCACGCCACTATCTGGGCACGACAGTGCCTGTGTTGACTGAGATCCACCTGACTGAGGAGGGCACCGAGTTCCTGAGGGATGTCATCATTTCCTATTACCTTCCTGGGGAATTCCAGCACAACCTTCCTCTCCCTGTGGACCCTGAAATCTTCATCATGGAAAGGGAGCCGCTCCAGGTTATAACCAGGTGACCCCATTTCCTCCCGGGCTGGAATGTTTTACAGGACAGGGCCAGCAATTGTTCTGGCTCCACAGATTCAGTGCTCCATGTGGTGACTGTGTACAAGAACCCCAGCATCCCACGCTGTCCCAATGAAATCTGGTTTATTCGACGGGTAGAATAAGGAAGGGGGAGTCACGCCCCACCTTTCCAGATTGCAATCCATTCTGCGCCTGGAATCAGTTTAGATGGCAGTTCTGGCCTGAAGGAGGTGAATGCATATCTTGATTCACTGGTCACTTGCAGAACAGCTGAGCTGTGCTGTGCTGCTGCCCCTGAAGTTAGGGGAGAGTTGTGCTCCTTCCAAGGAGCATCTAGTCAAGGGAAAGCTCTTATGGGTCAAAAGCCTGGAGAGTGTCTGTTCCAAGGCTGCCTGCGATCCTGCTGGCAGAGTGAGCTGGCCCCAAAAAGAGCGTCAGGTGTCTGTTCTTAGGGTCTCAGGCAAGGCAGTGCCTGGGTGGGGATTGTGGAAAGGCATGTAGATGATAGCTGCTGCTCATCTAATAGTGGGGCATGTTTCTACCAACATGCAGCCCAGGTCAGGGACTTGGCTAGTCTGGGACTGGGTTTGCAGAGTTGTGCTAGATGCCACGGTCTGCAGGCAGAGTTCATGGCTGAGATACAGACTGGTAGCAAGCCCTTGGCAGGGTCAAGGGAAGGAGTCTGCCTGGAGTGGTAGGCCACAGCTCTCTCTTCAGGCCCACCAGTGGAGCTGGGCCCCCTTCCCAGCCTTTCCTGAGAGGTTGCCTGCTCAGGCTTCCTCCACCAGTAGTAATGGGGGCCTGTCCTTCTGCAGAGCCATTCACACACCCATGCAGAAAGAGCATGATTAAAGAGTGAAGGTGATGACCATATGTAGCACAGCCTGGAGTGTTGGAGAATCCTGCAATCCTCTCCCTGGAGCAGTTTCCTGCAGCCTCTGCATCCCTCCCTTGGCTGTCCCAGACAATCAGCAGAAGCCTATGAAGTGGTGGCCATCGGATGTCAGTGCAGCCTATGACCCACATGAGTGGGCAGACCATGCCCATCTTGTTGGCACCAGTTGTGTTACTGTGTGTTGTGCATTGACTGGTTAGTCCCACACTCACAAGTGCTGCCACCCTTTCCTGGGTGAGGACTGGCAGTACCATTCTGAAATAAAAAAGTTTAAACCATGGTGGATGATGAGTCATTGAGGGGCATTTCAGCTTCCTTCCCCCATTTGTGTCACCATTTACTACTGAGAGCACAGGGCACAGATCCAGATTCTCCCTTTGCTGTCCATTATGGGCATGGAGCACCATAACTACTGCAAAGCAGGAAAGGCTTCTCCTTCACCCACAGTTTGCCTTGGGCTAGGGGCTCAGGTACTGTATGCCAACAGCCCTACCCTGTGCTGCAGTATTGTCTATGTGACATGCCAGTTGTTCCCTCTATTACTGTACAGGTTTCCCTCGCCAACCACGGTTTTGAGTATCTGTGGTTAATGTTCTGTATACCATTTTGGCTACCATAGTATATGGTTTTGAGTAACCATGGTTTTCCGTGGCCACGCACCAGTCCACCAACCCCCTGGCCCTGCTCGTGTCTCTCCTGCTCCCCCAGCCAGAGGTGGCCCCCAGCTGGAGGTGCACGTGGTGGCAGGAAGCTGCCTTACCTACGGTGGCAGGGAACAGTAGTCCTGCTTGCTGCTGTTCCCTGCTGCCCTGCTTTCCTACCCCGCAACCTGACATGGCAGGGAGCAGAGAAGTCATGTAGGGATGTCCTTGCCTGCCACTGCTTGCCCCGCACTGTTCCGGCAACACGCCTCCTGTGCCTGCCGCTGGTTTGAAGAGCGCAGTGCAGCCCCGTGTGCAGGAGGTATATTGTCAAGGCAACCCAGGGCGAGCAGTGGCAGGCAAGGACATCTCTGTGCAGCTTCTCTGCCCCGCGATCTGGTGCAGTAGGGAGCAGGGAAGCAGGGCAGCAGGGAACAGCAGCCCCGGCTGGGCTGGGTCATGAGAAAATCTGAGGCTGGCGGCTCATCCAGGTGTGTGGGTGGGTGGCTCCCAGTGTGCTGTGCAGGGTGTACTCTGACCCCACCCTCTGATGTGTACCCCCCTATAACCTAAATACTCCTAGGGGTATGCCTATGCCTGGTTGACCACCCCATGTATTAGGGGTAAGTAAAAATTATTTTTATATACTATACTGTACAGTATTCAAGTCCCTAACCCCATTTTTCCCATAAGGCTTTACATTTACCAACTGTGGTTTTGCCAACCATGGGAACTTTCTGGAACCTAACCCCTGCAGTTGGCAAGGGAAACTTGTAATATGATGTGGAGGAGTACTTAAAGGGAGGGTTTTTCTCTGGCCTCTGTGGCCAGCTCCCATCCTCTCCTTGAGCCTCATGTCCCATGCTGCTCTCCAGCACCCATCCTGGGGAAGGGAGAAAGAGTGGCCAACTCCAGTGGCTCACTGTCCAAGCTGGGGGGAAAGTGTGTGTGTGTGTGTGTGTGTGTGTGTGTGTGTGTGTGTGTGTAGCAGGAAAGCTGGGGTGTGGGAGAGAACTGACAGGGCAAGGGCAAGGGAAGGCAAGATACAGGCCAAGGGTAAGATCGGTCCACCCTGTGATTTCATCTGGCTTGAGGGCAGGTGCCTACCAAATCACTGTATGTGGCCTGGCCCTGAGCTGCCCCTGCTGTGCTCGTATGGGGTCAAGCCCCACTCACTACTGTGAGGCAGCATGCACTGCACTCCCACCCTCACCTGTGAGACAGCCCTGACCCGCAGGTAGGAAAGCCGCGGCAGCAGGTGGGGGAAGGGCAGCAGTGGATGGGGGGTGGGAGGAAGGGTGGCTGTGGGGGGCAAGATAGGGATAGTGGCAGGGGAAGGGCAGCAGCAGTAGTGAGTGGGGGGGTGAGGTGCAGGGAGTGGCAGTGGCAGGAGCGCGGGGCTGCTGCTGGTGCCTTGGGGCCAGGGCCAGCAGGGACCCAGGGTGAGGCAGCAGGAGTATGGAGGGTGCAGGGTCAGCCTGGCTCCAGCCCATGGAACTTGCATGCAGTTCCTGGGTTCTGTACTGGAGCCATGCACCTCCAGGGAGAGCCCTGTGTGATGGAGCCGGTGGCCCAGCCCTGCTCACTGCTACGTGCAGTTCATGGGGAATGGCAGAGAGCTCCACACTATGGAGTTGGGCTGGCTTTGCCCCTCTCCCTGCTGCCCCTGCCAAGTTGCATGATCCACACCGCTGGCTTCATCACATAGGGCTCTCAGCGGTGGCGTAGGGCTCAGGTATGAGCCCCATGTGATGGAGCTGACGGCCCAGGTATGTGCAGTCCTGGGGCTTGCCTGGACCAAGCGCCACAAGTGGGGTCTGCCTTCCCCGGGCCATGAGCACTGCAAGGGCCCACTGCCTGCTGCTGCTGCTGCTAGTGGCAAGGGCTGTGCACAATGGGGGGGGGGGGGGGTTTCGGGGGGGGGGGCATATGCACCCACACCCACATACCCCCAGCCATCCTCCCCCTCCAGTCACCTCACAGCCCCCCACAAACCACTTAGCCACACATCCTCCCCCATCCCCACACCCAACAAACCCCACATACATATCCACATCCCCCCCACACAAACCCCATGCACACATGCACACCCTCACACACATACCCACATGCCCCCACAAACCCCATACGCACCCACCCATATCCCTCCACACTCCCCACACAATATACAAGAGTAAGACTTCATTTTGAGCTATTATGCAATCACCTCTCTGTACACTATGCAAACACAAATCAGGACAAAAATATTGATTGAAATAAAATTAAAATATAGTAGATGTTTGATTTTTAGTATACAATTTTTTTTTTCCTGGTTCCAAGATGGCAACCCCCCTTCCCAAAAGAAGTCCTTATGGGGGCCCGGGGAGGGACTTCCAGTGGCAAAGGTCAAGGGTCAGGGGGCGGGACTTCCAGTCCCAAGGCAGTGACCAGGGAGTGGGGCACCCATCAAGGGGCAGGGTTACCTTTGTGGCCCTCAACAGCTCACCTAAACTTGTTTAGCGGGTCTCCAGCCAAAATAATTGCCCACCCCTGGCCTAGGGCTTCCCCCTCTGCCCTGGCCTCGGGCTTCCAGAGGGAAATGTTGAATTCTGGGACACTGCAGGGAAATGCCACTACCCACAGGGCCTAGAAGAGATGCCAGAAGCAGTTTGTAAGATCTGAAGCAGCAGTTTCAGGCTCTTCACAGACTCCAGCAGTTCTGCATCTGTAACACTTGCATCAAGGTTCTGAGGGTTTGTTTGCTGCTGTAGAGACTAGAAGTCTTATTCCTTTGAGCTGAGAGCTGTGGCCATGGGGTGACTGCTCAGGGCTTAGCCCTTGCTCTGCCCTCTGCTATGATGAGTATGTGAGGGAGGAGTGCTGGTCATAGGTGGATGGAGACTTGCTCCCAGCCTTTTCACTTTTTGCCCATCAGTGGGTGCGTCTATATGTGCATATTAATTCAATGTTTATTGCTTCTGGGCCCCATGTTTACACGTGCAGCCAGGACTGCAGCACATTGAGCTGGGTCCAAGCAGCCCCAACTGGTAGGAGGTCTGCGAGATCAGCCTGCCAGCCCAGGGCTGCTCGGACCCAGTTCAGTGTGCTGTGGAGAGGCTGGCTGGGGCACGAGGATACTCCAGTGTGGGGCTAGCTGATAGACTGAAACACCCTCATTCCCCAGTCAGCTGTGCAGTGCTGTGGAGTAAAAAATTCCACAGCAGGATAGTACTTGCATTTAAAAGTACTACCCTGCTGTGGAGTTTATTAATTTCCTGTGGCCTAATGGGGCTGTACACATCAAGACGTTTACTGCAGAGCTAATTAGTCAAGTCCACAATACTGTAAATATTTTGCATAAATGCACCTGCTGTCATCTACCCTGAGCTCCCAAACAGGGGTCATGTCAGAAGTTGGTCTTGAACACCAGATCTAGGGGCCCCAGATGCAAGCACTAGCACAGCTGTTCCCCAGGCTACCCTAGCTGAAGGTAGAGCAGTAGAAAAGGAGACCCCTTTGGGCAAAGGCCTCCACCCCCGGGCTACTGATTGGTTGCTACTCCCAGATGGGGATTGGTCCCTCTGGCCTACATGCAAAACAGGAAGTTGTCTGAGCAACAAGGTTATTGCTGCTTCCAGACCATTATGCTGCTACTTGTGTTCCTGTCTGTGACCCCTGGCTTGACATATTATTGGCCACCTGGCCCAGATACTGACTATTACTTCTGCATCATGTCTTTCTCTGTCTTGGACTCAGACTTCAGGTATTAACCCAGCTTGCCTCTTGGCCTCTGCCTGTCAACTCAGCCCTCTTGGACTCCTGGCTTGGACCTGGCTATTCCCCTGACCTCTGATCCCAGCCTTGTGCAACCAGTAGGCAGACCACCCATGCCTCGGTTTGTGACAGGTTGGGGGAAATGACAGTTAATTTCTAGCTCTGTGCATAGGCTGCTATTTCTTCCATATGCAAAAAAGTTCCTAACTGCAAGCAGAGCTGCTCTTGACAGCAGAGAAAACAGTGGCTGTTCTACAAGGGAAAAATGGTTTGTGGCAAAGGTCCAGCAGTGTTGTCAATGTAAAACTCTTAATGTTTTGGTCTGACACTGGTATAGAACCCAGCTTCCCACCTGCCACCTTGTAGTAAATACAGTGCTTGCTTACAGTGGCATCGCAATATTGCCTTTAAGCTTTCATTCAGTGTAACAGCTAGAACTAGGGAAAATACCTTATCTCCATGAATTATGGGGTTGCATGACTCAGGGATCTTGGTCTGTTAACCGGATCAGACAGTATATTGGAAGGTGGCAAGCAGCAAAACTTGAATAAAGAGCTCTTTAGTGGAGCAGACCAGTGAGTTAGATGCAGTCAGACACTAAATCTCCTGGAACAGGTTACTTAGGCCTCTGGCAGATTTGGTCATGGGCATTCTTTAAATCTAGGCCAGATGTTTTTCTGCCAGATGCTATACTTCAAATAGGTTTTGATTCAGGGGCCACCAGCCTTTGATGTGCAGGAAGTTAGATGAGATGATCACAGCAGTCCTTTCCGGCTTTGCAATTTATGAAGGCCATGACATTACTTATGGCTGGAGGCACTGTGGAGAGTCAGCAGGGGAGGCAGTTCACTGTCCCAGCTGGTGGCAGAGGGGGTACAAATCTTGTTAGAAAAAAACACCAGTGAACAGGGAAACAGAGACCTGGAATTTACCTAGCCGTAAGTGCAGGGAGCTTGGCTCTATGAGGTCAGGAGAAGGAGGAGTGGGGGAAAACGTGCTCAGGAGGTGATGGGCGACTCCAGGGTGTACAGGCAGATGGGGGAACATGGACTTGCATGTTAAGGAAAGTGTACCAGTCCCACCTGAATTTCATAGACGTTAGGGCTGGAAGGGACCTCAGAAGATCATTGAGTCCAGCCCCCTGCCCAAAGGGCAGGAAGTCAGCTGGGGTCATAGGATCACAGCAAGATAAGCATCCAGTTTGCTCTTGAAGGTGTTCAATGTAGGTGCTTGAACCACCTCCGATGGCAGGCTATTCCAGACCTTGGGAGCTCGGACAGTAAAGAAATTCTTCCTTATGTCCAGCCTGAAACGGTCTTGCAGTAGTTTATAATTGTTTGACCTCGTCATCCCTTGGGGCACTCTGGTGAACAAACGTTTCCCCGGATACTGGTGGTCACCCCTGATAAAATTCTAGGTGGCCATCGTAGTGGATGGGTCGGTATCAACCTGGAAGGGTGTGGGCAGTGGAGTCCCGCAGGGCTCGGTCCTAGGACCAATACTCTTCAATGTCTTCATCAGTGACCTGGACGAGGGAGTCAAGTGTACTCTGTCCAAGTTTGCGGATGACACAAAAATGTGGGGAGAAGTAGACACACCGGAGGGCAGGGAACAACTACAAGCAGACCTGGACAGTTTGGACAAATGGGCAGAAAACAACAGAATGCAGTTCAACAAGGAGAAATGCAAAGAGCTGCACCTAGGGAAGAGAAATGTCCAGCCTACCTACTGCCTAGGAAATGACCTGCTTGGTGGCACGGAAGTGGAAAGGGATCTTGGAGTCCTAGTGGACTCCAAGATGAACATGAGTCATCAGTGTGACGAAGCCATCAGAAAAGCTAATGGCACTTTATCGTGCATCAGCAGATGCATGACGAACAGATCCAAGGAGGTGATACTTCCCCTCTATTGGGCGCTGGTCAGACCGCAGTTGGAATACTGTGTTCAGTTTTGGGCGCCACACTTCAAGAGAGATGTGGATAACCTGGAGAGGGTCCAGAGAAGGGCCACTCGTATGGTTAAAGGCTTGCAGGCCAAGCCCTATGAGGAGAGACTGGGGCACCTGGACCTCTTCAGCCTCCGCAAGAGAAGGTTGAGAGGCGACCTTGTGGCTGCCTATAAGTTCATCACGGGGGCACAGAAGGGAATTGGTGAGGTTTTATTCAC
>NW_005842890.1:127669-132853 GCF_000455745.1 Alligator sinensis
GGGCATGGGCGTCCCATGTGACTGATGACAGACCGATGCAAAGTACCCATTTAATAGGTTGGCTTTTTCCTGGGTGTCAGTTGTCCCATCTGGTTTAACAGGGGTCCAATGTTGCCCTTGCTTTTCCTCCGGCTCCCCACATATCTGAAAAAGGACTTTTTATTGTCCTTGATGCTCGAGGCTAGTTGAAGTTCAGTTGCACCCTTGGCTTTCCTGGTTTGCTCCCTGCAGGACCGGACCAGTGCAGAATATTCCTCCTTGGAGGTAAATCCCATCCTCCATCCTTTGTAGGCCTTACTTTTTAGCCTCAGGAGGTCTGCTATATCCCTGGAGATCCAGGGGGACTGCTGTGCCCTTTTGCTGCCTTTCCTCCGAGATGGAATAGAATTAGCTTGTGCACTGAGGATCGCTCCCTTGAGTAGCCAGTACCAGGTCGAAGCAGCGCTTTGCCTCTCATTGGCCCCTAGACTTCTTGAGTCAGGTAGAGGTCATCCACACATGATAGTAAGCTTTGCTCGGATTTTGCTGAGTGACCCTCCCTTGAGATGTCTAGGTAATTGAAGTCACCCATGACAACCATGGTCCTGGAGCATGCGGCCTCAGCCAGTTCCCGGGCGAACTCCTGGTCAAGCTCTTGACTTTGGGTGGGAGGTCTGTAGTAGACTCCCACCATTGTGTCCCCTGTGCCGTGTTCCCCACGGATTTTAACCCAGAGGGTCTCAAGTTGTCCACCCTGGTCGCTAACATCAGCTTGCAGGGATGCGTAGCTTTCCTTAACATAGAGCTACACCCCGCCGCTTTTATCTACTTGATCTCTCCTGTACAATGTATAGCCATCTATACCCATGGTCCAGTCATGGGTGGAGTCCCACCAGGTCTCCGTTATCCCTTTGACGTCGTAATTTTGTGTTAAGCAGGAGGACGAGTTCCTTATATTGATGCCGATCCGATATGGGACCGATGTATATGTGCACCTCTAAAAAACTTGAATCCTTTTTTTTTTTGTTGTGTTCTCCTCGTCTCAGTGCTCTCAATGGGCACATCCCCAAGAGTGCACACGTGCAGTTTGTGGTGCCACAGACCCATCTGTGGTGCCACAAACTGCATGCACCACATATGCAAGCATTCACTGCGCTGCTAATTTGCAGCACAGAAGGTTTTTTGACACTGGGAGATTCTGTTGTAAAAAAAACCTGGTCCAGAAAAAAGCCCAGCAGTGCACATGGCAGCAGTGTACACCAAACGACACTGGAGCCTGGCCAGCCAGAGCCACACTCCGGCTGCCAGCCAGGCTCCACATGCACAGTTCACCACCACTGGAGCCCCAGGAGGCCCTCAGGGCCTCAGGTAAGGCTTCTGGGGCCAGCCCAGATGCTGGCCCCAGCCTCCCCTCCTGTACCCAGGACAAATTGCCACATGCCAGAGTACACTTGCAGGGACGTTGCCCAGAGACAACAAGCAGCAGCACAAATATGTGCCGCTGCTAGTTGTGCCTGGGGAATGTAGGCTCCCACTTGTGGGGATGCCCCTCACTAGGCCATTATCAGTGAACCATTGTTTGGCATCATCAAAGGTTGCATCTATTGGAAACCTTCAATATACATATGTAGCAGGGGTGTGCCTGCTCCTTTAAGGGAGATGGTAGCCTGCAAAACTGCTTGCAGGTGCTGCAGGGGGCTAATGAGAAACTCACCTGACCAGAAGAGGGCTTAGGCTGGAGCTATATAAATTTAGAGCTTGAGCTGGTCAGGCAAGTTCTTCCTGGCTGGCACAAGGCAAGGCACTCCTGGCAGCTGGGCTCCTGAGGGGACTGGAGTGGACATAAACAACCCTGTGGGCCTGGGAGCAGAGGTAAGTCCCCGGGGCAGAGGAAGTCGGGGTTTTTACAGGCAGGTGAGCTTTGTTTTATTTTGAACCCACAGAAGGTCCTTGAGCCTGGAGGAGGGACAGTGTGCAAAGACCAGGGGTCCAAGATTTCAGGAAGGGACTGTGTAGGTGACCCAGGGGGTCTGAAGGTTCAAGTGCGGACTGAGTATATAAACAAACAACATTACGGAGAGAGAACACTGGCGAGGCTTGGGGCATGGCGTAGGGGAGGTAAAGAGCCACGCGATGAGCACTTAAGGCAACAAGTACCTGGCAGAGTGCAAACAGGCTGACAGGGGTTACTTAGCCTGAAGGCACAGGACAGTGACTGAGGGGACCTGGGAGGGGCCCAGTGGTGATCAGAGCCCACAGGCAGCCTCTCTTATATAACTTTCAATAAGAGGAAGGCCTGGTGGACAGGCCATCAAAAGGAAAGGCTGCAGCCAAACCAGAGCCAGGCAGGGCCTGCATGGCCACCAGGGGACATCGCAGCTGCCCCGTGGCCACGGCCAGCTACAACATACAGCACCTATTTCCTGTTCGGATCCTTCACTTCAGAGTGGGGTTTATTTGAAAATACCTTAATTTGAATTATGGAAGACTAGAGTACCGCTACAGATTTTCTGAATGCCTCTATAAAATCAGTCTTTGGAAAGACTGAATAATTTATTAAATTTGACCAGTACTTCTAATGACACCCAATCTACATTTAGCCTAATTGGCTCTTTTAGGAATGTGTTCCTCATCAGGTTATCATTACCAAAATGATACCCAATTTAAGGACAGATTTTCTTCAGGAAAGATCAGGAAAGTCACCGTCTTAATTTTTAGCCATCCTTGCTAACTGCAGCGGTATCCCAGCCTTGGCAGTAGTTCCCAGGAAGCAGTCATTGCAATCTCTTTTCCTGGGATCAGAGCTTATACCTTCTTTAAGCCCACACCTCTGAGGGAAGGTTCTGCATACTGTTAGGACTCTGGACAGCAGGCAGGCAAAATTGCCTCCAGCTGGTCCCAGTTGACTGAGTGGACTTGGCTGCCAGCAGTCTAACTAATTCCAGTTGACTCCCAGTTACTCAACAGAACAGATGTCTCTCTCTTTAGGTTAGAAACAAAAACTCAGCAGCTCAAGTTTCCCAGTTCTTGGTTCCTGTCTGCTTGTTCCTAGCTTCCTGGATCCTGTTTGTTGGCTTACCACTTCCTGGCTGCCTGCTCTGGACACCCTGGCTAGTAACTGGTTTGGACACTTGGCTCTTGTTTCTGACCCCTTGCTCTCTGGCTCATGGCTCTACTGAGGATGACTGTGTTTGTCTTCGGAGGTGAGAATTGGAGAGACTTTGATTGTTTGGAAAGGGGCATGAGTTTGTGACACAAACCTTAGGGTCAAAAAAGAGTCAACCAAGATGGAGAACATCTTGTGCATGTCCCTTACAGACCTCAGCCTCCTTTCTTGACTGCTCTTGATCCCCTTACTCATGACTTTAGTTGGGAACCTTGTTTCCTGAACTTGTCTGTTCTTGATATCTTGGCTTGTGACCCTCTGAGTCAAGCCCTGACTGCCCATGTCCCAGTTGTACTGCCCTCCATCCCCCCCCACCCCATGGGTTCTCATCTCTGTCATATCACCCTGTGCAGGTTTTCCATGTGCCTCACTTTTCAGTGCACAAGTTAATGTCTCCATCTCATCTGGCTAATCCTCATTTTGGTCATCCCCCTATAGAGGTGAACATTCTGTGCTCTCTAGGTCTCTCACACACAGACTTTTTTGTGGCTACCCTGCTGCTCCTTAGCCTCTTTGCCTCACCTCTTTGGTTGCTGTACTATGATTCAGTCAAGGCTATCTCAGCCTCTCTATGCTGCTGCATCTCTGCCTGCTTCAGCTAAACCCACACCAATTGCAGAAATATTGCCTGGAATTTCAGTCATTCTTCATGCAAAGTGGCTTGTTGTTTCCTGGTACAACCCTGTGGCCGCACAGGCAAGCACAGGATGTTTTCCATCATGGAGGGCCTCAGGCTTTGTGTCACAAACTTATGGTCCCTTCCAAACAATCAAAGTCTCTCAAACTCCCACCTTCAAATAAATGAACAAAGTAACAGTACTATATTCCATATCTTAAATTCTTGTCACACCCAGGATTCATCATGTCCTAGCTACTCTACTGGGACCCCAGGACTTCCCTGGTCTGCAGGCTGGTCCCATTTTCTTGACAGGAGTATGTGGTGCCCAAGCCCATTCTGTACTTAGGTGGGAGACATGAGCCCGAGTTCCTTCAGGCTAGGGGGGTGGAGGTGAATTAAAGAACCCAATTCCTGGGTTCTTCTCTCATATGGCTAGGGCAAGCAACAGCAGAGAAGGTGCGGGTTAATTAAAGCTGTATGTTAAGGTTAGCTGGCCTGGATGTCATCAACTGGATATCAAAGTGGATTGCTTCAATCCCTCCATGATATGCGGGTTCAGGGCTGGAGTTTGCAAAGTGGCTCATTAACTACACCTTACCACATATGCAGTTCGGCAAGACCTTGATGCCCCATTTGTTCAATAAATAGGCACATGTGTTCCATGTCCTTTACAAATGCAGTTCAGTGTTGTCCAATATTTACATTGCTGGTGGAAACCCAGAAGCTTGATGGTTGGATCTACAGCCAAATTTTTGTTGCACACTGTTGCTGCAGACTGGATTTCAGGGAAGATGACAACCTGCTTGTGGTCTTCCCTGCTAAGTGTGAAAGCACAACGAATATCATCACTCCAGCATCCAAACTTCAATCTTTGAACTTATGACCACAAAACCAGTGGCAGCTTCCCAGGTTGTGGGCTGCAACTAGTTATAGCTAGTAGGTTATTAGGTGCCTGCTGAGTTTTGTTGTTTGTGCTGTCCTGAGGTGAGTGGAGTCTTTTCTCAGGTGGTATCTGGCTGCTGTCACTTCTGATACACAGACTGCTGGAGTCTCTATGTTTTGGAAGGCCAAGGCTAGCAAGTGTCTTCCAGATCCTGAAGACAATGCAGAAAACACAACTTGGATACATGTTTGGTGGCAAAAGCTCAGAAATGCTTATTGTTGTCAGACAGCATACCAGTTGGTCTGATTTAAAGAAAAAGATTCTGGTTGCAGAAACGGACGTAGGAGTTACAAGGGACAATAAGGGGAATATGAGCCACCAGTATGCCCTTTTTGCAAAGAAGGCTAATGGCATACTAGGCTGCATTAAGAGGAGTGTTGCCAGCAGATAGAGGGAAGTGATTATTTCCCTCTATTTGATACTGGTGAGGCCACTTCTGGAATACTGTGTCCAGTTTTGGGCCCTCCACTCATGGGC
>NW_005842890.1:132884-137916 GCF_000455745.1 Alligator sinensis
GGGCCCCCAACCAGCCGATTGGGCAGGTGGGGTCCCTCAGCAGCTGGTTGCTGACCAGAAGTGCCACCAGTGCTTCTCTTGGCACCCACACATTCTTAAGGGGGGCACCAGCCATTGCCCCCGATTCCCTGACTGGCAGCGGCCAATCTCAGAGGGGCAAATGCTCCCCCCACCCCGTGCCCCACCTACGCATCACCTATGCCTCCACTACAGAAAAGATGTAGACAAACTGAAGAGTTCAACAGAGGGCAGTGAAAATGGTTAAGGGGCTGGGGCACATGATGTCTGCCTCAGAAGAGGCAGAGGGAATTGGGCTTATTTAGTCTGGAGAAGAGAAGACTGAGGGGGGGGATTTAATAGCAGCCTTCAACAACCTGAAGGGTGGTTCCAAAGAGGATGGAAGTAGACTGTTCTCAGTTGTGACTGCTGACCAGGGATCTGGGTTTTCTGTTTCTCATGGAAAAACAGAGTAAAATACAGATTCCTTCCCCTTCCCCTGACTGGAATAAAATGCAGATTTCTCATTTTAGTGGAGAAACTCACAGATTTGCAGTTTTGCGAGGAGCTCTCTGCAGGCTGGCAGAGCTCCAGCCTGCAGGAGGTTGGGGAAAGCAGGAGGAGGGCAGTCAGGCAAGGGGCACCAGGTGTATGTACATGCATGTGGCCACCAGGCAGCCAGGAAAGCAGCTCCTGCAGGCAAGTGGTGGAGGGGATTGAGGCACTCATTGGGAGGGAAGGAGTTGGGCTAGGGCTGAGGCTGCTGTCCTCCTAGGCAGTGCATAGGGCTTGGGACCTGGAGCTTCAATGCACAGCTGCAGGGCCCTGGCAAGGAGTGGGGCAGGGCCACAGGTGGCTCGTCTGGCAGGCAGAGGATGGGGCCAGCTCCCCATGGCTGTGCCCACAAATCTCTGCATGGGACAGGGTTGGGAGCAGGGTGGGCTGCCAGCTGTGGGCTCAGGCTCCCACCCTGCTGCCCTCCCTCAGGGCCTCCACAGCTCGGTGGGCGTGACCCAGCACTGCAGGTTAGAGCAGGATGAAGCAGGAAAGCTGCTTGCTTCTGAGAGCGCCACACTGCCCTGGCGAGGTGCCCCCTGCACACACAGCATTAGTGTGGGGTTATGCCCCTCACTACTGCTGCATGCATTGGGGGCACCTTGCCAGGACAATATGCAGCTTGCAGTACTGCGCCCTGCAGTGCTAGGTCACTCCTGCTGGGCTGCAGAGGCCCCAGGGGAAGGCAGCAGGGTGGAAAGCCCAAGCTCATAATGGGCAGCCCACCCTGTGCACAGATCTGGGTGACATAGGCCCCCCCTGCTGCGTGGGGTGCCCTTGGAGCCCTCTTGGAATCCTTCAGTCCCACCCTAATCTCTCCTGCCACATCTCGATGGAAATTATTATGCGAGCAGGAGACTGCCTATTATACTGGGTATGTTGGAGTCTCTTCTAGGATGGCTGGACCCCTTTTTTCCCTCTAGCTAGACTTCTCCATCCAAACCCACCAACCAGGGTTCGACTCCGAGGCTCTAGCTTTTCCTTCCAGTGCCTGGAGGCTCATGGCCCCCTTTCCTGCTCCCTTCTGGAGCACAGCACTCCCTGGCCCGGAGGCCCGGGCACTGGCCCCACAGCAAGGGGGCTGCAAGTTCAAAACCAGGGCGTGACAACCCCCAGTCCAAATAAAAACAAAAATATACCCACACCCCCAGGTGCACCAGGCCTCTCCAGCCTTTTACAATCATCCCTTGAGTACCAGGGTTTATGTCATCCCAAACTGTGCCCTTACTGGCACCTGGGCTCGCCGCAGCCCTGTCTCTCTGTGCCTCACTGGCACCAGGGTCTATGCCCCCAAAAAGCTGCGCCCTCACTGGTGCCAGGGGTTGTACCCCCCCACCCCACAAAAAAGTTGTGCCCTTACTGGTGCCAGGGTCTAAGCCCCAAAAAGCTATGCCTTCACTAGTGCCAGGGTCTGTGCCCCAAAAGCTGCGCCCCCACTGGCACCAGGGCTCCCACTCTGGAGTGGGTCCCCAAAAATGAGGCCTCCTTCATCCCCTAATAGCCTCACCCAAACCTCCAGGTTTTGAATAGCAAACGAAACACAAGCGCCCCGCCCCGGCTATAACATAATTCAAACCATACCGGAGAATCCTCCGTCATCCAGCAGTGACAGAAGCTGCTCCTACAGTCAGGCCTCTCCCCTCTTCTCTGGGAGAGCTCCTTCCCCCCTTAGCTGCTGGTAGGGAACCCCCTGCCTGGCCTTAGCCCTGGGGTTTAAATGTGAGCCAGGCCCTGCCCCTTCCAGTCAGCTGACTGCTGGCAGATGTGGGTCACTAGCTCACTCTGGTTGCCTCTAGCAACCTGCACCTGGGTAATTATCTCTGCTCTATGAGTAGCAGGTGCCTTAGTGCCCTGCTACAGACCTAGACATTAGGAAAATACCCTCTTTCACTATGAGCATTAAAAATCAGTGGAACAATCCAGAGAAGTTGTGGAGTCTCCATCCTTAGAGGTTTTTGAGACCCAACTAGACAAATAAAACCTTGGCTGGAATGATATGGTTAGAGGTGGTCCTGCTTTGAACAGGGGGTTGAACTAGGTGACCTTCTGAAGTCCCTTCCAGCCCTAATTTTCTATAATTAGCAGTCAGTCCAATTTGGTGAAGCTTGTCCTTGACAGTAGACACACTATACATCATTCAAGCTCCCCTAGGCCTCTATGAGGCACAGGTCTCCCAACTCCTGTATTTATATTTATGTACCTACCCCTGACCTGCCCGCTCATATCTTTCTCTCTGTTGAGATGTTCATCTTCATTTGTTTTGTTTGCCAAGCTCACACAACTTCACTTTCTAATTTTTAAAGTAAGTTCTAACTTTTACATTTCTAGCTGCTGTTTTCATACTCCCTACAATGTCTTTTTTTGCTCATTAGTGCTTTTTTAAAAATTTCTTGCTAGATCATTCAGTAGTCAGGTGGCCCCTTTCTCCCACACTGCTTTGTGGCACTGTAGCTTAGCATAACTACAGCCTAGCACAACCAAAACTCCTACATTTTGTAGAGTAGAGAAAGATAGTTAGCTGTATTAGTGTGAAGTCAGGCAGAAGTCAGGGTAGACTGGATTTGCACCTTCATAAATTTACTAAATTAGAGATGTATAATAAGCTTTTGTGAGCAGAGGGCTTACTTCATCAGATGCAGGAAGAAGAGCTGCTAAATAAAAAACAATGATCACAATACAGAGGGTAGAGAAGGAGGGAAGAAAAGAAGGGGACACTGCTGAGAGACAAGGTGAGTAGGAGAGAGAAAAAACAAAGCAATTAACCCATTGAGGGACATAAGGTTTACAAAAGCTAATCCAGGAAATGGGATAAGAATCAGTAGTCTCAATTTAGATTAGGGGTGGGCAAAATCTTGGGCTGGATCTGGGCTGCCCCAGGCTCTTGCATCTGGCAGGGCAGTGGGGAGGGTCTGCTGGGCAGCCCTAGTACAGGTTCTGGGCAGCCACAAGAAGAAGGGCCCAGTAACATTGAGGGGGAGGTGACTGCTCTGGCCGCCAGGTCCTGCTTTTTCCTGATGCCCAGCAGCAGCTTCTGCCCAGCCCTGCCACCGCTACTGCCATGTCTGCACTCAGGCTGCCAACACTGAAACCAAGCAGCAGCTCCAGCCCCTCTTCAGGGTAGAAAGACAGCACTGGTGGCAGCAGAGGCAGTTCAGGCCCTGTCCCACATAGAGTGGGATCCCACATAGGAGTGCTTTGCCCTCGCTGAGCTAGCTGTCTGATGAAGATGCTGCCTACCCATACCCACTCCAGCTCCCCACCAACCTGTGCCCCATCCCACATAGAGAGGTTTGGTAAGCTGTTCCACAGGGCAGGGGGTGCTGACCCAGGTCACAACAGCTCCCCAAAACTCCCTGTGTGGCCTGCAGGCCCAAATAATTGCCCACCTCTGATTTGGACCATACTTACAACAATCCAATCTATGGATCATTTCTTGTACGTCAATTTCCCATTCAAGTTGGTTTTTAAAATGTTGTTGTCTAAGAGCAGCCACTCTGACCTCAGTGATGGAAAAAGTGTTCTACCACAGGCTTGTCTGTCTTTGTGGTACTGATATCAGATCAGTGTTCATTCATTCTTACATATAGGGAGTGCCCCATCTGTCCAACATAGACAGCAGAGGGGCATGATAAACAGGTGATAGCATACATGGCATTGGTAGAGATACAGGTAAATTTATCTCAGACATTTCAAAAACAGTCTGTATTATTTGGTCCAGTGATGATGTGGTCTGTGCTGATGAAGGGGCACAGCTAGTATCTGGGATTATTGCAAGGCCTGATGCCTCAGTGAGAATAGGAGTTAGGTAGCTTGTTGCTGAAGAGATGCTGTTTGAGGTTGGAGGGCTGCCTGTAAGCCAGGACAGCTTTGTCCCCCATGGGTTTGTCCCAACTTGAGATGGTCATCATTTTCCAGGAGGGGTTGGAGATCTGGGAAAGGGGTTGAGTGGATCTTAGGGAAGGAGCCTAGGACTGATGGCAGTGGCAAGGGAAGGGGGAAAGACCGGAATAGGAGTAGGTGGGGAAATTGGGTCTAATTGGGAAGGAGCCTGGAGAAATGAAATTGGCATGGGAAGGGATCCAGCCAAAGATTGTCTTTAGCAGTGAGCCTGGTAAGTTGATGAGCTTGGACAGGACAAGTAAAGTAGAACTGGGGAAAGGAGTCTTGAGGGGTGGGGACTAGGACAAGGAGCTAAGACTGGAGTGCTTAGGCCTTTCCCCTCAGTTGACTGAGAGAAGGCATGCAGGCCTGGTACCACAGGGTAATTCTCGACCTGACGCTGCTCGACCTGGTACTGGCTACTGGGGATGACCTAATCAGCGACCTAGTGATTAATGGGAAGCGGGTGACAGTGACCATGAGCTGATCGCCTTCACCATCCGCCATAAAACTCGCAAGTCAGTCAGCAACACTGAAGTCCTTGACTTCAGGAAAGCCAATTTTGACAAGCTCAGGAGGCTTGTCAGTGAGGCCCTAAGGA
>NW_005842890.1:139952-144232 GCF_000455745.1 Alligator sinensis
AAGAAAGAGACTTGGGGGTCATCATTGACCACAAGATGAACATGAGCCTGCAATGCGATGCGGCGGCTAGTAAAGCGACCAAAACATTGGCTTGCATCTGTATATGCTTCTCAAGCAAATCCCAGGACGTCGTTCTCCCCTTGTATTTGGCCTTGGTAAGGCTGCAGCTGGAATACTGCATCCAGTTTTGGGCCCCACAATTCAAAAAGGATGTGGAGAAGCTTGAGAGAGTCCATAGAAGAGCCACATGCATGATCAGAGGTGAGGAAAACAAACCTTACGACAACAGGCTGAGATCTATGAGGCTCTTTAGCCTGGAAAAGCGCAGGCTCAGGGGTGATCTGATGGCCACCTAGAAGTTTATCAGGGGTGACCACCAGTATCCGGGGAAACGTTTGTTCACCAGAGCGCCCCAAGGGATGACGAGGTCAAACGATTATAAACTACTGCAAGACCGTTTCAGGCTGGACATAAGGAAGAATTTCTTTACTGTCTGAGCTCCCAAGGTCTGGAATAGCCTGCCATCGGAGGTGGTTCAAGCACCTACATTGAACACCTTCAAGAGTAAATTGGATGCTTATCTTGCTGGGATCCTATGACCCCAGCTGACTTCCTGCCCTTCGGGTGGGGGGCTGGACTCGATGATGTTCTGAGGTCCCTTCCAGCCCTAATGTCTATGAAATAAGGAAAATTGACTGCATTGGCAATCGGCTTTTTTTGGCTGATGTGGTCAGTAATACCACCCATTAGTGCCCCATGCATGCACGCAGCACACAGGCATCCAGAAGCACAGCCTGGCAGCGTGGAGAGCAGCCAGTTCTGGTTGTTAAGTGTGTTGGAACGGGTGTGGGGGGCAGATCAAGGCCCCTGTGGTGAGGGAGGGAATGGGGCTAGGACAGGGGACGGTACTGCACAGCCAGAGGGGAGCAGGGGACGGAGCCATGAGTGGTTCATTTGGGGGGGAGGGGTTGCAGCTCCCACCGCTACGCATACCCCCAGGCAGGCAGGGGGGAGCATACTGCCAGATCTATATGCAGGGCAAAAGTGGGCTGCTGCTGCGGACTGATGCTGGGATGGCACCAAACTCTTCCTGGTGGGGGCTGGGCCGAGGCTGCACTTAGGGCGGGCAGCAATGGCGCTGGTAGGGGGTACGGCAAATTTGTGGTGGCTGCAGCTCTGACTGCCTGCCCTGAGTGCTGTCCTGGCCCAGCCTCCACTGGGAAGAACTCAGCGCCACCCTGACCCCAGACCCCAGTGGCCCCCTGCCCTCACTTCCTGCACAGATCCAGGGGCACACCCCTCCAGGCCCTCCTGGGGTGCGTGCAGTGGCAGTAGCTGCCCTGCCCCCCTGCACCCGCCTAGACGAGCTGCTTGTAGCATCATCCCCTGCTCCACCCTGGATGTGCAGCACCTGCCCCTGCCCCACTCTCTCCCTCACTGCAGGGGCCTCAATCTGCCCCTCCATGCCCTTTCTCTTCCCTCTCTCCCCTCTCCCCACAACAGACTTACCAGCTGGACGCTGCTCTCCAAATTGCCTGGATGCATATCGGAATTGGATTGGTATTGGCTGATATGGCTTATTAAAAATTGGCCATCGATATCAGCCCAAAAATTCTCTATCGGTGCACCCCTAAAGTTTTTCAGTCTGATAACTGCAAATCTGTAAGAAGTTTGTTGGAGACACCAAACCAAACGTATGAGAATACATAGCTGATGGTGCGTTTCAAGAAAGATCATTATCTAAAAGAAACAGAGTAGAGATTAGGGCAAAGGTCCTACAAAATTAAGAAATAAAGTTCTATGGATAACTCTATGGATAGGAGAGAAGTAAAAGATGCAGAAGCAGTGCAGAGATTTCCAGCTCTAGCAGAGACCCAAAAGGAAGAAGAAACTTGAGTCCTCATAGAAAGAGAACATGAAAGGATTAGAAGGAACCCTAGTATTAATGGCTGCTGGGGAGCTGAAAGCTCTGGAAGTCATGGTAGTATTATTTGCACAGGTCAATTAACCACCAACCCAAGAGACTGCAGAACTGATAGAATTAACACATCAGGAGAAAACATACCTGGTTAAAACAAAGCAAGCTCTGGAAAGTGTGTGTGTTGAGCTGGTCAGTTAGGTAAAGATACAAGCACGAGCAGGAAAGGTAGAGATTCAACTTCAAGAACTGCAAGTGGAATTTGCAGAAAATGAATGTGTTGTCGTGGAAACACACGCAGCATACTTTTGGGTCAGGTCAGCAGAAGCTTTTATTCAAAAGAAACTACAGCTGTAGGGGGGATTCCAAAGTGACATGGATTTCCCAAGCACTTGGAAGGGGTCCCCCCCCAAGAGCAAAACAGGAGGCTTATATACTTTTTAACAGTTGCTTACAACTCACGTGATCATATAGTGAAATTAGCATGAAAAGCGGCTATAATATTACTTCATTATTTCTTTGCTGTAATCAGGATGGGAACTAATGGGGGAGGCGAGGTTAGTTCACAAACCTCCTTCTTGCACCTGCAAATCAGAGTTGTACATACTTTTTGCTATCTTCAAGGCCGCGGTGAGCGAAGCAGTTGCAGAGGAGTTACAAAGAACAAACACTTTCTCTTATCTGTTCTACTATACAGAGCCAGCAATTCTCCACAAAGCGGTTATGTCATCTTATAACTAAAATAGTCAAAGTTTAAGGCATATATTTTTTCTGATTCCACAGTTCCCCCCCCTTTGAGACTATTTAGTCTCACTTTACCCTTAAATTTTTATTTTCATGAGCCCCTCTATTTCATCATGCAGCCTTTCATGTTTTCTTTTAATCTGCTCACACTTTTGTAATACCATTATTTTAGACTCTGCTGTGGGTTTTTTTGCCTTGCTAAAGCTTTTCCTGCTGGCTTTTACGCAGCAGAGGATCAGTTGCACTAAGACATAAAACATTATCAGAACTATCAAGACAAACAATATTCCATACAGGATTTTCTTGCCAAGGGCCCCGAAATCTGGGAGCCAGGAGGTTAGCCAAGACCACATTTCCTTTAGACCCCAGTCAGTATTCTCTGAGGCCACTTGATGTAAGACCCTTAACTGACTTCGGATTTTACGAATGTCAGTTTCAATTCGCATGTCCTGATTGACATAGACACAACAGGTGGAGTTTACTAAGGCACATACTCCTCCCTGGGATACCAATAGGTAATCTAGGGCTACGCGGTGTTGTATAGTTACTTGTGAGATCTGGGAGATCTCTTCTTGCAGAGCCTGAATTGCATCCGCAGTGGCATTTCCCATAGCTTCCATTGTGGCTGAAATGTTAATTATGGCTAGTTCCAATTCTCTTACTCCAAGCCACGGTATGAAGGTTCTCACAAATTGATGGAACCCTGTGTTTCTGGTAGCTAAGGGGTTAACCGCCCTTTTCATGTGATGGTTGAAATTTTTTACTTGTTCCAGATATATTGTACTATGCATTTCAAAACCAGGGATAACACGTCCAAGAGTGCATGCCCCCACCCAATTCCAGGGCAAGATTTTATGAGCCCTGTTTCCGCAGAGCCAGTAAAGGCCTGGGGCAGAAAGGGTACTCAAATCTCGACAGGTGTTGTGCCATATCCGGCACTTTCGATTAATATGCATCGTATAGGACGGACCACGTTCAGCTGTTATCCTGCTGGACCGAGATATATTACAAGAAGTAAAATTGGAGTCAATGTAAAATTCCGATCTGTTTGCAATGAGAGCAACATGAGGTTCCTTAGAAAAGTTGTAGACCATGAATCCTGTACAATTGAGAGAGGGTACATTACCCAACAGGATTCCACTGGTGCTATTGGGGCTATAATCTAGAGTAGTTAGGCAATGAGGGTAGTGTCCTACAGGTGTGGCTTTATTATAAGCTCCGGTGTTGTTGGATCTGTAACAGAAAGGCGCCTCTACTCTTGGGGAGATTATCCAGTTAGCAGGGGCGGCCCTCCATTCTTTAGGAGCGGACCGATGGGCAGCTAACGAGTAGTGTCTAACGAAGCCGCCGTTTATTGTTCCCCATTGCCGGAGGGATATTGGTACTCCGATCATTGGGATTCCTTGTTGTAGGTGCGCTGGGCTGTGAGAGCATATCCAGCAGTCACTTTTATTTCCAGCTTGAGCCACCGTACGGGAGATCTGCAAGTACAAATTTTTCTCCCACCCCCCTTGGGTGATACTGAGATACCCAAGTGTGATATATAAGGATATCAGTGCCATTTTTAGATACAGGAGGGACAAAGAATTTTAACAACAAACATAACCAGCACCAGAAA
>NW_005842890.1:147372-167782 GCF_000455745.1 Alligator sinensis
TGGCTTGGCAGGGTTCAAGATGATACGCACTGGTTCAGCACTCAGCATGTGCCCCACTTCATTTGCATGGGTGGACCACAGCTGTGGAGGTACTCGTGCCAACAGTTCCTCTTGCAAGTAGGAAGTGTCAGGTTCAGAGTACTCCTGGGTTAGCAAAGCCACAAGCTCAGTTTCCCTATGTTCTGGTACCTCAAGGTAAACACCATCTGGGCTACAATAAATCACGCATCCCAGTTTACACAACAAATCCTTACCAAGAAGGTTGACAGGTGCACAGGGGCTAAGAAGAAAGGCATGATTTTCAGACAAAGGGCCAATAGAGATGGAGACAGGTTCAGAGACGGGATGTGGGATAGGTTGTCCGCCTATACCGACAGCATTTATAGTTTCAGGAGAATAAGGTAGAAAAGGAAACTCAGCAGCCTTTAGCGTGGAGCGGGATGCTCCGGTGTCGACAAGACAGGAGACAGGTTTACCAGAAATAAGGCATTCAACAAACGGACCAGATTGGTCAGTAGCAAGCAAAGGAGCGATGATGTCACTGTCCCTCAGGCTGTCCTATTCAACACTGGGAAAATTGACAGGAAGTGGAGGTGGGGGCAGGGACTGGGGTCTGGGTCCTTGGCCGGGGCGCTTGGGGCATTCTGATTTCCAATGTCCTTCTTGCTTGCAATAATGACATTGGTTCCCATAGCCTGGGTTTTGTGGGCTCAAGGATCTATCTCTTCCCCTGAATCTACCCGGGCCTCCCCTTCCCCGTCCTCGTCCCCTTCCTCTACCTGGACCCTGCAACTGAGAAATCTGTAAGGCCATTAACTTAAACTCGGCATTGTCTTTAGACCGTTCCAATTTGTTATGAAAATGGTTAGCCGCAGCAAGGACTTCAGTCAAATCTTTAGTTTCCCAGCCAATAATTACTGTTTGAATTTTCTCAGCAATTTTAGGGTTAAGTCCCTGGATGAATGCTGCCACTATTGCTTGTTTAGCATTTCCGACTGGGTTATCCATTCCTGAGTATCGTTCAAATGCCTGTTTGAGGCGTTCCAAATAGTCACTGGGGTGTTCATTTTTGTTTTGTTTACAGGTATTTATTTTGGTCCAGTCTGCCTTTTTTGGGCAAATTGTGAGAACTGCCTGAACCAAAGCATTTCTCTTGTCAATAAAGTCTTGGCCAATCCCTGGGTTTTGATCTGGCCAAGTACAGGCAGCATACAGACGTAGCATAGTTTCCTTGGGCAAAATCGATCGCATGAGCTGATTAATGTCAGCCCATGTTGGATTATAACAATTTATAACAGTCTGCAATTCTTCCTGAAATTTTTCTGGGTCTTCCCTGATTTTGGGGAATTTTTGAGTTAAATTGTAGAGATCACCTGGAGTCCAGGGTGCATGCACGGTTACTATATTTTGTCCATCGGTGCCAATGCCTGGCATTTGTCTTAGGGGGTAAACTTGTGCAGCTCGGGATCTAAGATTGATGGGAGATCTTTCCATGCCTATTCCCATTCTTCTAAATACACCTGTGGTGGGTTGTGACCCAGGAGTAAATTGCCACACTGGTGATGATTGAGTGGCAGATATGG
Organism: Alligator sinensis; assembly: GCF_000455745.1. Lineage (NCBI taxonomy): Eukaryota > Metazoa > Chordata > Crocodylia > Alligatoridae > Alligator > Alligator sinensis. Next base: position 148,956 of record NW_005842890.1, read on the forward strand.
TGGATGAGTCCAGACTATTAAGCTCCGTGGATGGATTTACTGAAGGAGCTTCAGCTAATGAGTTACTAGCCTGGGCTGCAGCCTGATGTTGAACCGGTTGTTGCTGATGTGGGAGTCCCAGGAGAGCAGGGTTCGAACAAAGGTCAAGGATATCCTCTGCTGGCTCCGGTGGTGGGGGCGCCCCGGGCAATGCTGGATACATCGGAGCGGTGGCCGGCGTGTAATTTGGGGGAGCAGCCAATTTCTCCCGAACAGCTTGTAACTGCTGTTTTAATTTTTCTTGAGAGTCTTTTAGGCTCCTAGTTTGAGATTCTGTCCGCCTTTTGGACATTTCATCATACCAATAAAAGAACGCGTCCCACTGGTTTTGTGGTGTTTTGGATCCACGGGACTCTAAAGCCCCTCTTAAGTGCACTATTTTATCCTGATCAAATGTTCCTTCTTGTGGAAAATGCTTCACAGGATCATCCCTAGTATACCAGTTCCACTTATCCAGGTACTTGCAAGCCTCGGGAGAATAGTGTGTGTACATAAAGTACGCCGGAGTCCCCTTAGGGGGGACGGGAACTTGTTTAGACTGACTCGTTCCCATTTTCAGTCACACAGGGAGACGTAGGAGAGGCTTATTTAGGATGTCCGGGCCGCTCAGTGCCTTGCCCCGCAGTTTTTCACTGCCCAGACAAAAGGCTTCTGACCCGACACCGGCTCATAAAATGGAAATGGGAAGGGAAACACAAGAGGAATCCTTTCACTCCTGCTCTCGGCAGAAGCTACTGGGACAAGGGGTTTGGAAAAGACAAAATCACTCAGACGCCCTGTCCACTGGGTCACGAGGTTTCAGCTGGGCCCCCTTGCTTTCGACGCTACCTTTTTTAGGCAGAATCGGGGCGGCTAGACCCAGCCTTAGTCCCAGACCTGGTCAGTGGCTCATTTTTCTAAATGCACACACACACATTTATTCAATCACTGGGAAGCCCTGTCCACTGGGTCACGAGGTTCCAGTTGGGCCCCCTTGCTTTCAAAACTGCCCTGTCAGGCAGAATTGGGGCGGCTGAACCCAACCGTAGTCTCAGACCTGGTCAGTGGCTCATATTTCTAAATACACACACATGCACATTCATTCAGTCAGCCAGACCTCCTCCCCCACACCGCCTTAGTTAATTAACGACAAGCCCGATGTGCTGTAGGATGAAGGTGCTTCATACAGTTTCTCCCTAAATAAAACGTACGTTACCAGACACAAAATGGGATCCTTTACCAGACAGAAAATTTTAGCCGGCAGTAAGGTTCAGACTGACCTGTTTTAACAAGGTTCAGATCCAGTTACCACGGCCAAGTTGGGAGCCTACAGGCAGTCCTCCTCCGAAACCCCAATAGAGATTTTGAATTAGGTCTCTTACCTCTCAAGTTTGGCGCCTCGGGGTTCGGGGGGGGCAGTCTGCGGTCCTCCTTTCTCAGCCTGTGTTCTGGATCCGAGTCACGGCACCAGGGATTGTCGTGGAAACACACGCAGCATACTTTTGGGTCAGGTCAGCAGAAGCTTTTATTCAAAAGAAACTACAGCTGTAGGGGGGATTCCAAAGTGACATGGATTTCCCAAGCACTTGGAAGGGGTCCCCCCCCAAGAGCAAAATCAGGAGGCTTATATACTTTTTAACAGTTGCTTACAACTCACGTGATCATATAGTGAAATTAGCATGAAAAGCGGCTATAATGTTACTTCATTATTTCTTTGCTGTAATCAGGATGGGAACTAATGGGGGAGGCGAGGTTAGTTCACAAACCTCCTTCTTGCACCTGCAAATCAGAGTTGTATATACTTTTTGCTATCTTCAAGGCCGCGGTGAGCGAAGCAGTTGCAGAGGAGTTACAAAGAACAAACACTTTCTTTTATCTGTTTTACTATACAGAGCCAGCAATTCTCCACAAAGCGGTTATGTCATCTTATAACTAAAATAGTCAAAGTTTAAGGCATATATTTTTTCTGATTCCACAGTGTGGATAAAGAAAAAATATTTTTTCATTTTTCTTAAACAATATATCTTCAGTACAACAAATAACTTCAAAGTTTCTCCACAAATTTTGCTGCAGGCTTTGAGCTGGCATATCCAGTGTGCAACTGATCTGTTGCTGCCTGGCCACGTCTACATGGGACATTGACTGCGCAGTAGTTTGTTACTACTGCACAGTAGCATTGCATGGCATGAAGCATGATGCAGTGCTACTGCGCAGTAGTAATGAACTACTGCACAGTCAGCATCACCAAAAAGCTGTTTGGGGATGCTGCTGCTCATTACCACTGGTTCCTGCACAGTCATTTAGTACTTATGTATGCAATTACTAAATGACTGTGCAGTCAGTGTCTTATGTAGATGTGGCCTCTGTGAATTTTAGAGGAGTTTGAAAAATTGTCCTACATCATAAATGCTGATGCAACCTTAGTTTCAGTGCAGCTATGCATTGCCAGAAGATAAATCAATAAATGAAGGAGAACAGGAAAAAGTTATGTGCAGCATGAAACTAAAAAAAAAAGCTAAAGCAGGCAGAATGTCACACTTGGGCAGTTGGGCAAAGCTCCAGAACTTAATATTCAGCAAAGGACCAATCTGGCATGGGACACTGGAAGATGGGCTGCAGGGGATCCATCCCTTATTCAGGGCACCTTATTCATCTCTGTTTTCAATGGTTTAAAGATCCGAAATGTATAACCAAACCTCAGAGTTAGCTTGAGAAATCACTGTGCTAAGGACCTAGATCACCATTCTGGTAAAACCCTGCAGATGGAGTATGCTGCTGTGAGTATGGTGTAAACACAGGACTGTGGAGGAATGATGTTTGCTCCATCATTATGTCTCTAACAGCATTTCTTTGAAAGCCAAATTTTCAGACTTCTCTACGGGCACAGATGGATCTATTGGAATTTTGCTGTATTGGTTCAGGGAAAAAGGAATGCAATGGGCTTCAAGAGGAATTTGTGGTGGAAATTTGGTCCAAACATTCCTGAGGTCAAGCTTCACCCCAAAGGACTTCAACTTTAATGGGTTTTTTTTTTAATATTCTTACCATGCCATGTGCTTCAAACAGAGAGAAAATTTAGTTAAAATTTGCCTTGCTGAACTGCCCCTTTTAGGTTCTGATGTCTGGTACCTGATTGTTAGCTTCCACGGCCCACAGGTTTTTAGACTTTGTTTTTTATTCATAGGAGTGGGGTCAGACTGCTCCCAGACTCACAGGAGTTGAATATACAGGCTTCAGTGTTAGAAATCCTGAAGCCAGTGGTAGCAATTGCAGAAATCACCATGACAAGTTATTCTAAAAACTGCTGTGAGATTTTCTGTGGTAGCACAAGAGGAGGGCTGGGGGAGCCTATAGCCACTCCAACAATTATCTTAGCCTCCCCACCCCTGTATTCACCCCTCCTAGCACTGCCCCTATCCAAGCCACCCACATCCTCCCACCAGGCCATCACCCCCACTAGAAAGACAGACAGACTTTTTGACTTTTTATAAAGGTTTATTAAGGGAAAAAGGGGGTAACAATCCAACCCCCCCCCCCCCAACTGGCCATGCAGGGGTCCACCAACTGGCCATGCAGGGGTCCAGGTATGATAGACAGAGCCTAGGGCTATGGCCCGCAAGTCCTGCCCTCACAGTCTAAAAAAACCAGCTAGTACAACAACAGCCTGCTCAGACCTCTGCCAGTACCCTGGGAAGGGGCAAAACAGTATCACAGCATGAGGACTAAATGGATGTCCTTGATTCCGCAGAGCACCCCCTGGATGACCCAACATGCCTGGAAGGCGGGTACTGTCCGCTGGAGGACCGCATGTTCAAATTCCAGTGTCAGGCATGCCCAGACCAAGAACTGAAAGAGTCTCAGGGCATCATGAGAGCTGACTCCAGTTAGCTCTTGAGGATGGCCATCTTAGCTTGACCAAGCAAACAATTGGCGATGCAGATGACACCCCCACTCTGCTGCCTGGTATGGGAAAGAGAACAAATAGGTGGTCTCCGAGAGTTCCAAGTCTAGGGCCTCAAACAAGGTGCCAAGGGCAGCAAAGAACGGCAGCTGCCAGGGATACCTGAGGAAGGCATGGAATAAATCCTCTTCTCCCCCACCCCCGGGCAAAAGGGACAGGCTGCTGATGCAGTTGGGTCCATGTGGTGGATGAGAGTGCTGGTGGCCAGTATCCCATGCAGCAACCACCACTGAAGGTTGCCAGTCCACTTGGGAAAGGGTCACTTATAAAGCATGCACCATGCAGGGCAAGCTGGTGTGAGTGCCAGTGCCACTAGATGCTGCCTCCATGTCATGTCAGGTCGAGTGGCAAGGATGCAAGCATGGCAGACACAAACCACCCATGTGTACAGGGCTTTCTGGGGAAGCACGTCAAAGCGAATCCCAGCTTTGCTGTCAGGATGCACGGGAAGAGTCAATAAGGTGCCAGGCCCACCACCCAGATTATCATCCATGGCCGGGACAACAGGTAGTGGTGGAAAGGGCTCTCCAGAAACATCTCTGGCAGGGATGTCCTGCTGCACTTGGAGGTAATCCTCAATGGCAGCTGCTGCCTCCACTGGGAGGGTGGCCTGCATGTCCTACAAGAGGTGGGCTATGCAGCAGACTGAATGCATGCCCAACCAGGCAGCCAGAGCCTCGGCTGACAGCCAGTCTGACTGGTCCATATCAAGAAGATGTATTATCCAGACTGTATGCAACAGGATGAGAGAGTCAGCAAGGCTATCAAACCCGAGGCTCAATAGCATGTGCTGCAGGGCCGGGTTGTAGACAAATGGCTTCTGTAGCAACTATGGAAATTGCAGTCATCTGGCCTGGGATTGGAGGCAGAAGGCCCAGCCCATGCTAGGCTGCGGTAGTAGGGCGGGAGGGTGTCCAGGAGGGCAGGATCCAGAAGAAAGAGTTCTTGGTCAAACCCAAGGTTCCCTACCCAGTGCAGAAACACACAGGCCAATTGCTGCCAGAAAGGGTGGTCTTTACAATAAAGGAATCTCTGGAGAGCCTGCAGGCAGAAAGCAGCCACTCTACTCTCCAGGTCAACCAAGCCCTGCCCTCCCTCAGCCATAGGCAGATAGAGAACTGCTCGGGGGAGCCAATGGTGTCCGTCCCAGAAAAAGTCCACCAGGAGTCTTTGAAGCTTCTATGAGTAGATCCAGTGTGGGGGTCAAACACAGCACACCAGTGCCATAATGTTGTGGCTGCCAAATTGTTCACAATGAGGACCCGCCTACAGCAGGAGAGGCTGGGCAAGCGCCAGCGCTGCAGGCGTGCCTCCACCTCCTCACTGAGGCCTTCCCAGTTCCAGGCTGGGAAGACTGATGGGCTGAGGAACACCCCTAGAGCTTTAAGGCCCTCACACTGGCAGACGAGACCCCCGGGAGGGTCTGGGGGGGGATGATTGGTCTACGCACTGAGGAGTAGGGCGTTGCTCTTAGACCAGTTAATGCGAGCTGAAGTGCATTCATAAGCATGCTGACAGTCTACCAGCAACTGGACATCACCCTGGGTGCTGAGGAGAATGGTCATATCGTCTGCATATGCCGTCAGCCCAACCGACGGGCCACACTCAATTGGCTAAGGCTTTGGCCAGATTGTCGGCAGCCATTTTGAAAGAAAGAAAGAGAGAAAACATATGTTTAAGTGGGTATTGTTAAAAAAAAAAAATAAAAAAAAATGAATAAGTATTTTTGGCCAGAGAAGCCCCTGTTACACACATTGCCAATTGCTCAAATCACGAGCGAGACCTTATGAGGGGAATAAGACAAAGTACTACATTTATTAATGAAGCGCTTAATACACATACACACCACATTCATACCCCAATTTCTGTTTTGCGCTGGTATATGTTACTAATGATATATGGAGCTTGGATCAACAGTGGCCAGCCAAGTTGATCGCAAGTGGGAGCCGGGGCCCTGCCAGTCCATCTCATCAGACGAACCGATGCTCCAGGATGACATGCAGAACAAGACACAAAATCAAAGTGTCTCGTCCCATCTTCTATAGCCTTGTTAATTCACCCAGTCCTCTGGGCTTTTGCTGTTATCACTGTGTTCTTCCTTGAACGTCGATTGATGTTGTTCTCTTGCTGTTCTGGGGCAGATTCTTCTTGTTTTGGTCTTTTATCTGTCTGCATTCTTCAGCCAGTCACCAGCTGAGTTTTCCTTTTCCACAGACACTCTCACCCATTCAGCATACAAGGGTCAAGCACTTATGTCAAGTTACAGAGCAATACAAAATAGAGTTTCTTAAGCCAATGCAAAACTCAAGAAAATACATAAGATTAAGGCAATAGGCAAAAGTCTGTCTCCATGTTATTTACCTAATATAAAGCTGGTATGTATGCCATTTGCATAACAACCCTCGCGCACAATTTTCTGTCTAGCTCACCTCAGCCTACTTACCTGGAAGAGGCTGGTGCCACCACTGTAGTCAGAGGCGAGTGCAATAACCATCAGTGAAGCAGGAAAACACTTGAAAGACCCTGTTCTGCTCCACAGACTAGATAAGCAGCAACACTGGGGGCAGGACACTGTTGGAATGAATGGAGTTTATTGCAAGAAAAATTTGAAAAAGTGAAGCTAGCATTCATATCCCTATCTGCAGTGAACTGCAACAGACCAGTCAGACAGGAGAGGGTGCCCTAGGGCAGTACTGCTTTGGAGAGCAGGGGTGGAGAAACAGTGGATTACTTCAGGGAGGTGAAAATGGCAGGTAACTAGCTGGAATGACTGCTGAAGATCTACCTGCGGCTGCAGCTGTTAGGGGCTCCGGCAACCATACAGGTGGCTGCAGGGGAACAATAGAAGCCATGCCTCTGAGGGAGGCACTGCTGCATCCAGGACAGTGCCAAACTACCTGTTTTCATGTGGATGTGTTTGTAATTCTGGTTGCTGCTGGCTCTGGCCAGTGGGAGGGGTAACAGGATGCACATGAGCGAGCACGGACATTGCAGCTGAGGCTTTCCTGGGGAGAGGGCCAGAGCCGCGAGGGGGTGGGGTCAGGCCCAGTTTTGTCTTTTGGTGGGCATTTTCATGCACAGAGCTCTGTGCAACAACAAACAGACTCCACCTGGACAGTATCTGCTGGATCTTTGTAGAATGCACTGTGCTCAGAGCTGTTGCTTTCCAGCACATACAGCTTCCCAGAAACTTACTGGTCACCCTCCACATTATTCCTCCTAAAACTCCTGTTCCAACCTGCAGGCTACCTGCAGGTTGTTTCAGGTGTGGCTGGGGATTTGACCAAGGCAGAGGTTTAGAGGACCTGGGAGGTTGTAGTAATGGGGCCAATAAACCCTTATCATTCTGTCACAGATATCTAGCCATGGTAGGAGGAGAGAGCAAACCTGAGGTATTCTGCCTTGGAGAGAAGAGACTGTAGGGAAGCAGAAGCTGGCAGAGCTGCATTGACATGCTCTGTCCATCTCCCTTGGGCCCTAGTGGGAAGAATTTGGTAGTTTGGCCTCCAAACCAAAGGCTCCTGCCCCTCTCCTTCCATCCAGGATTAGCTGGGGGTCTTTTCCTGATGCTAAATCAGACATTGGAAGCCACCCAATAATCCTATAGCCATTACAATTAAATGGATGCCTCTTATTCTCATTCACACCAATCAAATTTCAACAACTATGCCCAAGAAATGCACAGAGAGCATCATAAACAGAATCTCTTATTAAAGCAGGTGTTGTCAATCCTTTCAATTAACTGTGAAGGATACTTATAAGTTAACGCTAATATCTGGGCAGTAATATCACAGAAGTATGGCATTGTGCGTATACAGGAGAAACACAAAGGATCTAATAACTCACACCTGAGCATCAATGGAAAGACACTCTTTGCTGAAGTAAGACATAGTGATGACTAAAACTCAAGCTGAGGGGGCCTACTCACAGAAATTAAAATACAAAATATTGATGACAATTGCATAGTACAAGAGAATGTAAGTTTGCAGTTGCACCTTCTGAAAAGAAATAATGAGGCATCACTTCCAGTTTATCTTATTATATTTATGATGATTTTAAGCAGGATTCTATTTGTCTGGAATGTAACTGTGTGAAATGTCCATCCTTGATTAATTAGTATAGTAAATATTTCTTTGTAATTATCTCATGTTTATATGCAGGAAGAGACATACTCCATATGGGTGTTGATAGGCGTCTCCTCCCGATTTACTCGTTTTGCATAAGTGGTTCCCTTGATCTTCCAAGGATGACTCCTCAAAACCCTCGTGTTTTTCCTGGATGTTAATCAATTTCTTGATATATTCCAATTTAGTAGAAATGGATAACCTCTCGTTACTGAGGAAGGTATTTTAATCAAAATTGGGACTTTTTGATAACATATAACGAACAGATTGATTAACAGGATTTTCCTGTTAATTACTGCTTGGGATTCTCTCTTGATTTACACAGCTACAAGAATGCTTTGAAGATGCTGAGCTAAAGGGTATAAAAGAGGAACAAAACAGCTAGCAGGGTGCGCTTCAAATATGGGAAATTCTGACAAAAATTGTTACTGTGCCCAGCTAATCTTCTAGATGAACAGATCCACATCTTAGAGAAACTGACACAATTGAGACCGCCTCTTCTACCTGTAATTGGTGAGAAACTATCACTTTACAGCTAAATACTGGACTGCTTTGCTTTAAGCTCATTTACCAGTGAATACTTGTAGTAAATAAAGCATTTCTGTCACACATCAAAGGAGTTGTTGTATCAGTCCTTTATACACTAGGTGGGGTACTTAACACCCCACTTAACACAGGGGTTTTCAACCTTTTTTTCATCTAAGTACCTCTGAACACTGAATGGGGGGTGGTGGGTAGTGCACGGCTGAACGCCAAGGCGGGGGGAGGGGGTAGCGCACGGCCAAACACTGAGCGGGGAGGGGGAAGGGGAAGGGAGCGCGTGGCTGAATGCCAAGTGGGGGAGAGGGGTAGTGCATGGCTGGACATGAAGCAGGGAGGTGGGGACAGCATGTGGGCAGGTGAAGACAGAGCACTGCTGCCTCCCAGGAGTAAGGCTGGGGCGGGGAAGCTCACTGAGCTGGGGTGAGGGCAGTGGCACCCCTCTGCATGGTGGGGAAGCTCGCGGGGCTGGTGTGTGGCTGTGGTGGTAGCCACATGCAAGCTTTCCCACTCCGTGGAAAGGCGCCCCTGCCCTCGCCCTGCCTTGGCCCTGCTCCTGGGAGGTGGTGGCACTCCATCCCTGCCCACCAGCACATACCTCCTAGGACTGGTCCAAGTACCCCCAGGGGTACGCATACCCCTGGTTGGCACCCCCTGACTTAACACAGCAATATGGCAGTGTGGTTTTTGCTAGACCTGACCTGTGAATTGAGCAAGTACATACCAGCACAAGCGACTACAACATCAAAACCATCACACTTAGCCTCAAGAACTTCACTGTAACATCTATATACAAATCACCATCTAGTACTTTCCAGTGCAACAATCTATCTGACAGTAACACACACAAGTACAGCCTTGTGATCAGTGACTTTTAACTCCCATAATTAGGGTTACCATATGTCCAGGTTTTCCTGGATATGTCCTCTTTTTTGGCCCCTTGTCCTCAGTCTCAGACGGTTTTTAAAATGCAAGCAGATGTCTGGATTTTTGCTTTGCCTCTGCTTCTGCTTAGGGCTGCAGGCAGTGGGGGAAGGTGATTTGCTGTAAGGGCAACATGTGCTCTGCACATGGCCCTGGAAGTTGCTGGTAGGTGAGTGTATGTGTGCACGGCCGGGAGCGAGCAGGGCGCTGTGGGCTGGGAGTGAGGGGCACTGGCAGGGCTGGAGGGGCAGTGGCTGTGGGTCAGGAGTGTAGGGCTGGGGGGACCAGGAGGTATATCACTGCCCTACCACAGTCATATACCCCCTCCCCATTTCCCTCTCACTTCCCCTCCCCCCACTCACAGCTGTCCTCTTTTTTGAAGTCAGAAATATGGTAACCCTACTGTGAGAGGGGAAGCAAAAGCCCCACCCCCCCGCAACATGTCCCAGGACTCCACCTGATGAGCCCCGGTACTCACCGCAGGGATGAAGATGAGCGGCAGCTGCGAAGAAACGTCAACACAGGCTCGCCAGTTCTGGACCTGCCTGAGCCTGTGAATCGGGGGTGGGGCTTTGGAGAAACTGGGCAGCTTAAAGAACAGCTGGCGAGGCAGTCAGCTGGCCAGGGAGAGAGGACTGGCCTAGAGCTGCTGGATGTGGAGCCAGGTGGTGTGGGCCCCGAGCACGGGAAGGGAAGCTGAGCATCTGCCGGGGAATCCCGGCAGAAGGAACAGGGAGCCCAGGCCCCAGGAGCATAGGATCGCTGGGGAGCCCCAGTGGGGAAAAGCAATTCCCCACCACACTTACAAGCAGAGCCATAGCCACATCGGAGAGCTTAGGTACCATGGCTGGGAGGGGCACCAAGGGACGGCTAAACCCCTTGGGCAGTCCGGCGAAGAGGGAGGAGCAGGAGGCGGCTGCGTCGGTGGCGCACCCCCACCCTCCCCCCAGCCAGCCCGCTAGGGGAGAAATGGATGGATTTCCTTCCCATCCCAGGGGGACAGGGGGGGCCTGGGAGACAGAATCTCAGGTGCCTGTTGGCAGATGCCAAACACCCTTTCAGTTAAAACTGTCCTAAGTTACAGTCAGCCTGGGCCTGGGCAGGTCTAGTTGCCCAAAAGCCGATCCGAAGACAAGGGATTGACTCGGGAGAGATTGATGGCCAGAAAGACCTGACCCAGGTCAAGGTGGGTAACGTGGATGAGGCGAGATCATCCCAGGGAAGACTACAGGGAGCAGTGTTTTCCCAGGCCATAGATGTGGTAAGGGTGAGGTAAAGGGGAGGTTTGGAGCCCCACAAGAAGAGACCAGGGTCAAGAACCCTTTGGGGCCATTGACAGGGAACTGCCTCCCCATCACCTAATGCCAAAGATGTGGGAGGCGAGTAGGAGCAGCGCCCGAACCATCTAGGTTACACCAGAGTGCGTTCTCACCCTGATGTCGCTAGGGAACAAGGTACCGACCAGAAAGGGGCTGAAGCCTTATAACACCTACCAGCAACACCTACCCATAATACAGCATGGGGATATGATAACAACAACAATGATGGCATCCTAGTAGAACAGTGGGCCAGTAAACTGATGCTGGTATATGATGCTAAACAACCCAAGTCATTTAACAGTAGCTGCTGGAGAAGAGGATACAATCCAGGCTGCTTGCAAATGTTAAAAAACAAACAAACAAAAATGCTGCTTTAATTTAAACTCTGTGCACTTCCATGCTGAGCCCAACACATGCCCAGAAGAGGCAGTGCGTTAACTGGACCCAACTCGCCCAACTTCTGTATAGATTGGGTGCTTTAGTGGGCTTTTTTGGTGCTTTTATCTAATAGCTGATTGTATAAGCTCCACTGTAGTACCTGATCTATACAGATGCTGCAGAGTCAAGTTGAAGTAATGCGCTGCTTCTTCTGGTAAAGCACTTTTTTTTTTAACCTCTGCAAGAAGTCCCAGCTATGGGCTTCATGAGCAGTGGAATCACCCAGATTTGCAAGAAGGAAGTGCTGGAGCCCATACCGCACACCCAACACTGCCCTATAAGTATCAAGCTAGGGTTCCCAATAACAGTGCAAAACACTCCCTTCCAAAGACATTTCAACTTGAAGAAAGCCAACTGAGCAGCTTTCATAGAGGCAATGGAGGAATCAGTTGGGGACATTACATCTACCCATAAGAATTATAACAATTTTGTTAGGGCCGTGAAGAGAAGTGCCTGCCACTCATTCCCAAGGGGCTGCTGAGCAAGATCTATCCCAGGCATGTTGAGCTCAACATCTGACCTGTACACTCTGTATGAGAAAGAATACCATCTTGACCCCTTCTCAAAATCCACCACTATGCGGAGAAATCCTAATAGATATGTCATGGCAGGGTCCTTTAGGAGGGCCGTGATCTCCTTAAGGCCCTCTCCCCATGCCAATTCGGCCCAAGGGCACCCTCGAATCTCGCCCGCCACATCTTTGCTGTTTAGTAGGTTCGGGAGGCTGCCTTGCGTCTCCTTGGGCACGTAAACTCCTGGACCCCTCGTGGGTCTTATCCTGCACCCATGGGTGCCTTGGGGCACCCTAGCCTTATGGGCTACGCGTGGCTCCTACCAGCCCCTAATACCACGCCCCAAGCCTCGCTGATGTGCTGGACGTTGTTCTGTCACGATACACGCCCGTTCTCCTGGGCCTCCTCTCCTGTAATCTAGCCCACTCTGGGCTCTTTCTAATACCCAGCTCCTCGCTGGGACTCTCGTCAAGCCCACTCTGGGCCTTCTCTAAAAGTGTGGTCCCGCTCAGGGACCCTCTAGCGGGTCTCCAGTCCTTCAGGCCAACCGCATGGGTACCCTCTCTGATCCAGGCTCACTGTGCCACTACTCCCTTTCTGCAAAGGGAAAACCGCAGCACCTTGCCTCCGTCGGAGGGGTGTTGCCGCACTAGCCTACGGCCGGGCTCGCTACGCCCATCTCGGGCTTCTCAATAAGGCGTTCCCCCCTCTGCGGGGCTCACCGTGCCCACCTTGGGCTTCTCAGTAGTCCCCTCCCTTTCTCGGGGACTCGTTGGGCCCATGCTGGGCTCCTCTAAAGTGCGCTCCCCCTCTTCGGGGCTCGCCGTGCCCACCTTGGGCTTCTCAATATGGCGCTCCCCCTCTCCGGGGCTCGCCACGCCCGCTCTAGGGCTTCCTAGCAGTGCCCCCTTCTGGGGCTCGCTGTGCCTGCGCTAGGGTCTCTCAAAGCCGCCCCTCTCCGGGGCTGGGGTCTATGTACCCCGCACACAACCCAGGGTCTATGTTCCCCATCCGCAGCCCACTGGTTGCGCTCAGGGGCCCCCACACCTCTGGGGTCCCTATGAGAATAATGCGCCCTCTTGGCACTAGGTTGTGCCCTCACTGGCGCTAGGGCACCCCACCTTCTCTGGGGTCCCTATGAGGATAATGCGCCCACCGGGCGCTGGACTGTGCCCTCACTGGCACTGCGCCCTCGCTGGTGCTGGGGCCCCACCCCTCTGGCGTCCCTATGAGGTTGCCTGGCCTCAGCCCTGGGCTTTATAAGGGCCAGGCCCTGCCTCCTACAGGCAGCTGGCGCTCCTTAGTTGCCCCGGCAACCCGCAGCTGTGCTCATTATGTTCTGCCAGGGCTCTCTCTCCCTGGCAGTTTCTACTCCCTAGGAGCAGGCACTGAGGTGCCCTGCGACAAGATAACATAGGAATAGAGAAATGTGATGCCTGGGAAGAGATGATTGAGAACATGAATCTGACACATAACAGCAAGAAAGCTTGGGCGACTAGGAGAAATCTATGAGGCAACAACATCACACCTCCAGGTATGTCAAATGTTTCTGCCAACCAAGTTGAACAACAACTGCTCAACAATGGGAAGTGCTCACACAGAAGAAACACTGGAGAACATCATTGCTGCATTATACTATCTGACAAGCAACTACCTAGAGACCTAACCTGTCCATTTACTATGGAAGAAATGACAGTCAGCATAGGCCTACTAAAACACGGGAAGGCAGCAGGAGTAAACGACGTACTCATTGAGATAATACAACACCTAGGACCCCTTGCAAGGCAACGGCTCCTTGATCTATTCAAAGCATGCATGATGACTGAGTAAATAAATACCATCAGTATGGAGGAAGGCAAGAGTCATAGCTCTGCCCAAACCAGGGAGAGGCCTTTCATCACCAAAAAGTTATAGACTGATCTCACTCCTTGGCATCACCTACAAACTCTACGAACATCTTATCCTACAAAAATGTCACCCTTCATAGATTCTAAATTTATATAAGACCAGGCAGGTTTTAGACCAGGTCGATCCTGTGCTGGCCAGTAGTATATAGGAACACCGCCCTTCAATGCAAATGTGACAGGCGGGCAGGACTGGAAGTCCCACCCCTGTCACTCTGCCCCCTTTTCCCCTTATATGGTGTGTAACAGCACAAACCCCACCCTACCCTGTCACATGTGTGTGACATCACAAACCCTGCCCCTGCCCCTGTCCCCAGTCACATGGTGATGTGACAAACCTCACCCCCACCCAAGTCACACGGTGTGTAACATCACAAACCCCACCCCAGTCACATCTTGTGACACATCAGATACCCTGCCCCTGCTCTCCAGTCGCATGGCGTATGACACCACCACCACATGGTCTGTGACATTGGAAGGACAGCCCATTCAGCCCCCCAAGACCCACCCCTCATGCTGCAAGACCTTCCCTAGACCATGTGGCACAGTTATGATTTAACAGGCCCCAGACTGCTCTAGACCCCCCAGGGACAGGTGTGGCCTATGGGGTAGCAGTGGGGGTGTGTGACCCCTCTAACAACCTGCCCCACCACCCTTGACCAATTGGTGGGGGTTTCAGAGGCCTCAGACCTCCTCAAGAATGGCACTGAACCAACCAGAGCGAGTAGAGGGGTAGGGCTTAGGCTGCAAGCCCATCAGATCTATCTGTTTTCCCAAGTGACCCTCTATTTGTCTGAGACTGTGCCAAGGCAAGCAGGGGCAGATATGGATTCTTACATAACACTTGTAAAGCCCCTCACCACAACCCCAAGACTTGTTAGACAGCTGCATAGAAAGCATTACAGTAGAAATAGTTTTGAGGAGGAGGGCAGCTCCCTAGCCCGAAGACTCTTTGAGATGCCAGACTGTTCAGGAAGCCCCAGTGAACAGGCAAATGGAAGAGGCCCAGGGCCCTGAAGCAGACGTTAAGAATTTGGAAGAGGGTATCTTTGTGCCACAGCCTGCATGGGAAGTAGAGGTCATTGCAGAAGAAGAGAGGCCGGTAAGAGACTTGAAGCATGGTTTTGGGGGGCACTTAGGTTTGATGGTGGTGTGGGTTCACTTCATAGCAGGTATGTGTTTGGAAGTAGCTCCGGACTGATTGAACAGCAGCTAACTAAGGCTTTTTTTTTTAACTCCTTTGCAGTTACATGAAGCCTTTTTAATGACTCAAGAAAGCCAGTTCACTAGTACACCCGTAAAGCTGACACCAGAAGGAAGCGGCTGTTTTTGCAGAGAACAGAGACTGGATGAGAATGAAGAGTTTAGAAGACAATTGGGCATTGAATGATCAGGTCTTGTTGTAAGTCAAGAACATAAAATCTTCATGAAGTCTCTTGTGCGCATTTCTTTTTATGGTGTCACAGCGTGCGGTCCCCAGGGATGGCTGCGATGACCCTAGGGCTCCGTGACTGTCTGTTCCGCCCTGTGGGCACCTTCTAATCTCACCTACCATGTCTTGTTGGTTGAAATTATAAGTTGGGAGGCTGCCCATGAGTTTATGTAGTCACAGTCCTGCTGAGCCCCGCTAGATCCTGCTGATCTTGGATCCCTTGCCGGGTCTCACTTGAAGTCAGTGCCTTGCGGGACACCCAAAACCTTATGGGCTAGATCGGGACTCCAAAACCTCCCCTTTACCATGCCCCATGCCTTGCAGATGGCAATTAAACATTGTCCCTTTTTATGAGGCCTCCATCTAGCTTGGCCTCCTGTCCCCGCACCCTCTCTGGCACTGGGCTCTCCACACTGTAGCATGCCCCAGTGAGGCCTCCTCCTCCCCAGTAGCCTCAGCGTGGTCCATTGGTTCAAACAATGAACAAGCCCCTCGGCTATAACATAACAACAGCAATAACATTGGAGATCATACTCGGCCCCTTTAAGGAAGCTAACTTCTCCCTCAACACTGTGTGCCTTCTGGCTCCAGATACTTTAGGAGCTCCTAGAGCCCATTAGTCTTACCAGCAGCGTAATAGGCATCCAAGCTTCTCTGAGTAACATTTCTGCAAGAGTGCCTTCCCCCTGACTGCTGACAGAAAACTAACCTCATGTCAGCCCTAGCCCTGGGGCTTATATCTGCCCAGGGCCCTATGTCTTTCTGGTTAGCTGACTGGGTACAGGTGCCAGCTAATACCCTGATTAGCTTACTGCCAAGGCAACCTACAGCTCTGCAGCCCTGCCTAGCTCTCAGGGCTCCCTAGCTAAGCTGCCTCTGCTTTTGAAGGAGCAGGCAACTCCTTAGTGCCCTGCAACATATGGCATAATGAAATACTGCTTGAAGATGAGACTTTTTGAAAAGTGTTGGGGTTGTGTTCATGATTAGGGGGGTCAGGATGCTCATGATTGTGTTACCTGGTTAGATGAAGACATAAAGCAAACAATTCAGGAACTTTTTCAGGAAGTGTGTCTTGAGAGCATTTTCAATGCTGTTATAGCCATTGGATTTGCCAGGAACATTCTCAGAATTACTGATGTGATGGGCTATCTGGCAGTGATTTAGCCCAGGGGTTTTGAAAGGGTTTTGGAGGACTTGGGATTCCCTTTCCTCACTAATCTGGTAATGAATTGGCCCAGGGGTTTTGAAGGGGTAAAAGATGATTGGAGGATTTGGGATTCCCTCTACTCACCAATCAGGCCCCAGAGACTCACCCTCCGTGTCCCCTGATTGGTCCCTTGGGTCACCGGGAGGGGGATAAAAGGGGCAGAGCAGCTGACTCAGGGGAGACTAGCAAGGGACTATAAGGAAGAAGCTTCAAAGAGCTGGCAAGAGCTGGACCAGTGGAGCAGGAGTAGTTGCCTCAGAAGAGCCTGAAGGAGTGGGACCTGCAGGCAGCAGTTGAACCCTCAGCAGTGCAGCATGCGGTCGGCAGGAGAGGCTCCCCGCTGGGCTCCAGGATTCCCTACGAGAGGCTACGGCCTACAACAGAGCATCTCCCGCTCCAGCGAGGATCTGAGCAGCAACCTGAGGGGTTCCCAGCTCTGCTTCCAGCCCCTCCAATCAGAGGCCAGGCAGCTCAACATGAGGCCAGGGCTCCAGGAAGGTCAAGACCCCTAGCAGGTAGGAGCAGCACCAGCACTGGTTGCTGTGTGGTAGAGCTTCTACCTACCATGTGGGACATCTGAGTTCAAGTTCCAGCTGGGATGACTTGGGGTGAATGAAGTAACAGGGAGAAATCACTGTTGCAGTGGAAAGGGGTCATTGTGTTTTCTGCCCCCCCACCCAGGTACCCAGGCCCTATATTCCTTGTTATTTGCCATTTTGTGCCTTTTATATTTTACCAACCAGTATTGTTTGTTCTGCTATTTGTGTTTTACATTTTGGTTAACCCTGTATTTTTGTCAATGATTGTAAGTGTCTAACCTTTGTTGAATCCTGCCCCCTCAGGGTGTTGTAGTGTTTCCTATACCCCCTGGTTTATGCCTGTTATATTCCCTGTACTGTTCTTTCATTAAAAGGCATATGGTTAAGTCCCCATTGGTGGTCTGGCCCTGCTCTATAGGGGGAGGAGAGTCCCTACACCTCCCACAGCACTTGTGCACCTGCTTTGATTCCTTCAATTGGAGAGCAGGTACCTCTTGGAGTACCGCCCGGGTTACACTGAGAAACATTTACTTCAGGCTAGAGAGCTTCTAAACACTGTGTATTCTGCAGAAGATCCTAATGCTGCTCTTTGTGATTTGACCACTGAGGAAGATAAACCTCTCATACCCTATATTGAATGCTTAATTGGCACTAGAAATTATAGTTTAATAGTTGGTAGGGTCAGAAGGGACCTGAGCAGATCATCAAGTCTGACCTCCTGCCATGGCAGGAAACAGCACTGGGGTCAAACGACCCTGGCGAAGTGTCCATCTAGCCTCCTCTTAAAGACCCCCAGGATAGGAGCCAGCACCACTTCTCTTGGAAGTTGGCTCCAGATCCTAGCCGCCCTGACAGTGAAGTAGCGCCTCCTGATATCTAGCCTGAATCTACCCTCTGCCAGCTTGTGACTGTCCCTTAACCTCTCCTCGTAGGGCCTGCTCTGCTGCCCCCTGATCATGTGAGTAGCCCTCCTCTGGACCCTCTCCATGTCCACATCCCTCCTGAAGTGCAGCGCCCAGAACTGGATGCAGTACTCCAACTGTGGCCTGACCAGTGTCACATAAAACCCTGCTTAAGAGAAGGGTTTAACAAAAAAAGTTTAAAATGGGTTTTACAACTTTTGCTGATTTTTGGGGGGGGTAGAAGTGAGTAGTAAAGAAGTAAAGCACATCAACAGTTTTAAGCTGGGCAGTTTAGCATTTGCTTGGATGTTGGATCTCTAAGCACATGCACATGGGGACATTTTTGTAAAGATAAAGCCAATGAGACTTAACTGTTGCCAGAAACTGTAAAAATTGTGTGTATGAATTAGTCCCCTGTGAATGTGAAGATAGAGGGTGAGGTTAAGCAAATTTTAAATTTGTAGCGTGTGAGGAAAGTGAATTCTCAATGCTGAGATGTAAATTTTATATTTCCTAAGTGATCACAAGCAACACTCCCAAAGAAGAGCAGGGACCAGGTCAGAGACCTCTAAAAACACTATAAAAAACCCCACACAAACGCTCATCCTGCAGATCATAACACCCAAGGATCAGAAGACCATCAGGGCAGAACAGAAGGGCATGGTTCCTCAGAGGATAACACACCACCTACCTCTGAGAGAACCATATGTGAAAACAAGGATTCCCACCCCCAAAACAGGGGATCTGGGCCCAGTGAATAAGAAACCCAGGACTGGTTGCTCGCACACTTTAGAGAAAGAGGAGGGTCTTTCCTCCTTTTTTGAAAGATCAAGATTACTGTGAAAAACTAAAGATGGGATTTTTGTGGGGTGTCGTGAAAGATTGTGATTATTGTGAAAAAAGAAGGGGTTGGGGGTGTAACCAACTTGCTGTGAAAGATCATGATTATTGTGAAAAGTGGGGGGGTTGGGGTGGTGCTGGCAGGCGTATACATCTCAGAAAGAGTG
>NW_005842890.1:167813-170897 GCF_000455745.1 Alligator sinensis
AGAGTACTCTGAAAGATTATGATTACTATTGGAGCAAAAGGGTAAATTTTATTCAGAGAGGAGGTAGTCTGTATAACCCGGACAGCAGTCATGGCATGCATCCTAAGAGGGGGGAGTCATGATAAACCTGGGGGGTAAGAATGCGCAGCTAACCAGCAAGTGGCTTGAGGGGCAAAAAGTAAGGGCCTGGTTAAAGACAAGTATGGGAAAGGCTAAACACCTGTTGAGAAAAAATAAGAGATCCCCTAGTAATGGTGCTTTAGAAGGCCCTTTAGGGAGCCCCTTAAACACACCCCCTCCTCCCAGGCCTGACCCTCCACCATTACTCAGGATAGCTACCAACTACTAAACCTTACACAGCACATTAAAGATGACTTCCAACAGAAGTTGATTACCAGTGCAGTGTTTACTGACTGGTCTTGCTATATACAATACTGTCCAACACTACATCATGATCTACAAACTGTACCTCATGACTGATAAATTAGATCTAAGCCAGATCATTCATAGCCTCTTGGAGAACAGTCACTTCTCCATGGAACTAAATGGCCAGAAAAGTAGGTAACAGCCTGGAAAGAATGGCTTACCACAAGACGTGTGCTTGCCCCACTTTTATTCAACATCTATATTAATGATCAGTCACTTCCAGCCGAATGTCAGTGTTTCATGTATACTGACAATCCCTGCATTACCACACAGCAGAAGGACACAGGGAAGATCCTAGAGAGGGCACTGAATGAGATATCAGATTATTACCTAAACAATTATCTGAAACCCAACCCTAGCAAAACTCAAATCTGTGCTTTTCATTTGAGAAACTGGGATGCAGACTGACACCTGAATGTCATTTGGGGTGACCAGAATCTCAAACATCAGAAACATCCAGTTTACTTAGCAGTAACACTAGACCGCACACTTAGTTACATAAAGCACATAATTAAATACCAAAGCCAAGGATAACACAGGAAACAACGTTCTGCATAAGCTCACAAATTCCAAGTGGAGAGCACATCCCTCCACCCTACGCACTACTGCCTTAGCCCTTCGTTTCTATGTGGCTGTATATGCCTGCACCACCTGGGGATGCTCAAGTCACAAGAAACATATTGACACCACCCTAAATGATACATGCAGAATTGTAACAGAATTGTAAAACCTACCCCTGTTCCCTGTCTATATGCACAATCTGGCATAGTGCCCCCTTATATCTGGAAAAAAGTAGCATCATCAAGAATAACTTTTTGTCCTCTATCATATTATTGACCACATCACCAGAATCAGCCAGAACTGCCCTCTGGCAAAGAGCATGGGAGAAACTAGGTGACAAAGCTGTTGAATGGAGCTGGTGAGGAATTACCCCCAGTGAGGAGTTAGCATCCAGCTCCAACTACAAATAGCACACAACAGAGCCTGAACAGATTGAGTGGGTTTCCGCAGAGATAACTTTCTCCTGAACTTGTGGGGCCTCTACACAACCAACCAATGTGTTTGTCAGAAGCAAACCTTCCCGAGATGCCCTGTAGTACCACAAGATCCGTGTGGCGGGGACAACGCCACAAAGAGAAACTTACCAGAGGATGGAGAGGCATGCAGCTGGTGGGACACTGCTGAAGACTAGAAGTGCAGCTGGAACGGGGCTATGGTGAGAAAAAATGCTGCGCGGAAGACAGAAGAAAAGTTGCAACAGGCCAGGGGAGAGCTGGGGCCGGCACCAGCATGGACCCGCTTTATGGCGGCATGCCAAAGCCAATTTGCCAGCCGGCTCCCTGGAAGGGGCATAAAACCCCCACTGGACCAGAATCAGGGAGGACCAGAAGTGAGTCCTCTGGGGGGCCCAGAGGGGCCTGGTGCTGTTTGCAGCCCCACTAACGGAATGTAGTGGCAGCCCCAAGAGGGGGCAGACAGAGGTAAGCTAAGCCCAGAAGGGCCTAGCTACTTACCTGAAACAGACCACTGGATCCTGGATACAGCTGGCCAGGAAGAGGACAGCAATGAACCTGAGGAGAGAGAAGGATCCTTGGGCTGCTGTGGACCCAAGCCAGAGGGAGACAGGAGCATACCGGGGAGCAAGGTAACCTGGGGCTGGTAAAAGCTGCAGGCCAGTTAACGTACGGCCTAAATCTGGATGGCCCACTGTTCGAACTGGAATTTTCTAACTGAAAAAGGCAAAACAAAACCTTTACCATGACAAGTCCTAGTTGCAGTCTGGAATTAACATCCATGGTTGGCATAAGGCAGGGTGTAGGGGAGGCGGAGCCCCAAAATGGAAAGCTGGATGGGAAGATTGAAGAAGGGAACTAGGAAAGGCAGGATATAAAACCATCCTCCCAATAATAAACTTATTCCAGCAAAATGTGGCAGGTGAGAACCCCTGGGGACCATCTAAGACATCTGACCAAATGACAAGCTGTCTACCACTAAGGATGTGAGGTTTGACCTAGAAACTACTATACAAAGCCCAAGCAAAAGTCTCTGTTATGTAACTAACGCCCATCTGCAATGATAAGGAGGAGACAGTCTTAGATAAAGGAGGCTTGAAAACAAAAGCAGAATCAGAGGACTAGGGCAAAGAGCTCATTAAAATACTAAAAATTACGCCCCTAGGTGGGGAGAAAGTATGCTAATGAAACATACATGTATGTAAATGAGATACATAGCTAAAACACAGGTATAGAGACATGCTCAGTAAAGAACTCCTTGCGTCACTCCCTTATAACCAATTAGCAAACAAGAATGCTTATGAAGGTCCAATACTCCTGTATAAGGTCCAATACCCCTGTATAAAAGATGGTTAGAATTACAAATCTGTGTGCTTGTTACGTGAAATTATTCCGCTTGCACCTTTTATTGCTAGCAATAAATCTTCTTTATACTTTCACCCCTGGTATCTTTATTGGCCTTTGCATACTGGGCACGATCCCAGACTTGAGCTGGGGCTCAACAAGGGTACTAAAGTTTTTCTGTTTCATTCATGTGCATGTCCTGAGAGTGGTTCTGGGAGTGGGTAGGGGTAGAGGGGTGTGGGCAATGGGGCAGGCGGGCTGGAGAGGGGAGTGCAGAAGGAGGTCAGGCAAAGCCCCCCAA
>NW_005842890.1:175707-176756 GCF_000455745.1 Alligator sinensis
TCTTCTTATCTATCTTCAGGCCTAAGGTGAATCAAATGATTTTGCAAACAAAGAAAGCTGAGGATACTAGATTTGTATTAAGTCAAATTGAGTGGAGCAATTATAATAAAAATAATTAAAAATGCTCCAGAGAGGAGAATGTGAGGTTTGACCTAGAAACTACTATACAAAGCCCAAGCAAAAGTCTCTGTTATGTAACTAACGCCCATCTGCAATGATAAGGAGGAGACAGTCTTAGATAAAGGAGGCTTGAAAACAAAAGCAGAATCAGAGGACTAGGGCAAAGAGCTAATTAAAATACTAAAAATTACGCCCCTAGGTGGGGAGAAAGTATGCTAATGAAACATACATGTATGGAAATGAGATACATAGCTAAAACACAGGTATAGAGACATGCTCAGTAAAGAACTCCTTGCGTCACTCCCTTATCAAGAATGCTTATGAAGGTCCAATGCCCCTGTATAAAAGATGCTTAGAATTACAAATCTGTGTGCTTGTTACGTGAAATTATTCCGCTTGCTCCTTTTATTGCTAGCAATAAATCTTCTTTATACTTTCACCCCTGGTATCTTTATTGGCCTTTGCATACCGGGCACGATCCCAGACTTGAGCTGGGGCTCAACAAGGAGACAGCAGTGCCTGAAAAACCAGTAAGAGCAAAATGCGCTAGTGTGTGGCACAGGAGGTTACAATCTGGCAACACCACCACGAGAAGCAGTGGCCTATGCAGAATATTGGGAACAGACCACGTAGAAAGGGTGGACTGACTGGAGATGCAGCAAAGAAGTCAGATTCCTACAACATCTAGCCTTCTTGAGCATCCTGACAGTGCCTTTACTGCTTAAGTGTCAGTCGTTTCTACACCTGAGTCAATATGACCTGAATTCAGATTTTAACTAGAGCTAAAAAGAGACTTTGGGGCTGTGAAACAAGAGGCGCGAGCCTGGAAAGGGCTAAGGGACACTGCAGTGAAAAGGGCAGGTTGACCAGTAGAACGTCATGAGGAGGAAGGGACAGTAAGAGGGTGGTTAACACCAGCTGGGTAGAGA
>NW_005842890.1:176766-177459 GCF_000455745.1 Alligator sinensis
CAGGGAGAAAACAGTGAGCCATGAAGCCAGTTGGCTCCTGAATAGAAATGCCACAGGCCCTTCTGGGCAGGTGGTTTCAAACTTAGGTAGAGCATGGATGGCATCACAGCCCCTCTACCTCCCACGGGGGGAGGGGGGTAGGGTTACCATAGGTCCAGATTTTCCCCCACCTGTCCTCTTTTTGGATCTCCTCAATCTCCATCTGGGCAGTTTTTTAAAATATCAACAAATATCCAGGGTTTTGCTCTGCTCAGCACTGAAGTTTTTCCCAGCACTTTCCAGTTGGCCCTAGCAAGGAGCTGCTTGGGGCGGGGCGATTTTCAGCAGAGGGCATCACTGTTACTGGGCGAACCCAGGTGGCCGGTGTGGCCGCAGGAGCAGCTCCCGCAGCTGCGTGCAGGTAGGTCTCTAGAGAATGAAGGCTGGAGGGTCAGGGCTTGGGGACTGCTGTCTGGGGGTTGTGAGGCGCTGGGTGCCTACTGGCGCTGGGGGAAGCAGTCCAGGCACCCGGGATGCAGTAGGGGGGGGGAGCCTGAGGCGGTGCCTGCCCCTCCAGTGCGGGAACAGGATGGGAGGCCCCTCGGCCGGGCCCGGCCGGTGCCTTGTTTGCAGGGGCGGGGACAGGGCAGTGGCCTATCGCTGCCTCCACATTCATACCCACGTGCCCTCTTTTTGGAAACCGGAAGTGCGGCC
>NW_005842890.1:177796-181472 GCF_000455745.1 Alligator sinensis
CGCGGGGCCCTGCCCAACTTCAGCCTTCGGCGTGGCGCCAGCCTCTGGCCCCGGCCGACGCCCCGGGCCGCCGGACGTGGGATGTCGGGGGCGGCGGGGGCCCGGAGGGCGGCTGGGCGCCGTGCGGGGTACTCCGGCTCAGAGCGAGGTGGAGCATCTCTTCCTCCGGGCTCCAGCCTGCGCGGGAGGTTCATGACTGCTGCTGCCATGGTTTAAAGGGGTGGAAGTAGCTGACTACTAGGGGAGGTGCTTAGGCTGCCTCGGGTCACTCTGTGCTCTCTTCTTTGACCTGTAGGCCAGTCCGGAGGGCGGCTGGGCGCCGTGCGGGGTACTCCGGCTCAGAGCGAGGTGGAGCATCTCTTCCTCCGGGCTCCAGCCTGCGCGGGAGGTTCATGACTGCTGCTGCCATGGTTTAAAGGGGTGGAAGTAGCTGACTACTAGGGGAGGTGCTTAGGCTGCCTCGGGTCACTCTGTGCTCTCTTCTTTGACCTGTAGGCCAGTCTGTTTAACTAGAGCCTGTCTGTTTAAGGTGCGTGGTTGGGGGCATGCATCTTTCTCTAGCTCTGCTCCGAGTTCTGCCACTTCTTGAGTATCTGTATAGAAATCACAGAAAGTGAGCATTGGATGGGACCTCAGAGGTCACCTGGTCCAACCCCTGCTCAAACCAGGACCATCCAATTATATCATCCTAGCTAAGGCTTTGTCTTAACCGCCAAGGACAGTGAGTCTGCAGCCTGTTCCCAGGGTGCCCTTGTTGGAGGGTGGATGCTGCAACTTGGTGTGGTGTCCCAGCACTGGTGTCAATCACAGTGAATGCGTCTCACTTATTCATCAATTTATACATCCAAGGATTAAATTAAATCTTCCAAGGATTATATTAAGTCTTTCCCATGGTACCATAGCGAGCTTGAGTTTGACTGACTTATGTTGGCACCCCAACTCATTTTCGGAGACAGTTTTTTACGGGCAATAGGCTTCTGCAGCTGTTTACCTTCTGATCAGAGAAGCATAGAAAATGAAGATTGGAAGGGACCTCAGGAGGTCATTTAGTTCAGTGGTTCTCAAGCTTTTTTCTACCAGGGCCCTTTTTTCCCCATGGGTGGGGACTGGGGCTGTGGACTTCTGTGGGGAGGGGAGAGGGAGAAGGATGCAGTAAGCCCCTCAGAGACTGGAGGAGAGAAGGATGCTTCCCCTACCCCTGGGGTGAGCTGGGGAGGGCCTGGCCTGGAAGTGCAGAGGAGCCTTCCAGGTCTGGGCTGCAGAGGCACCCAATAGTCTTGCTGCTGCAGCAAGAAGGCCCTGCCTAGTCCCTGTGGGAGGCCCAGCATTTTCCTCCTTCCACCCTCATGGTGGTGGGATCTGGGCTCAGAAGAGGTTCATAGCCCTGGTCCCTTGTGGGGCAGGGTGGTGAGGGGAAGCTGTGACTCCTCAGCTGGGCATTGCCCCTAGTGGCTTGGCTGCATCTGCTGTCTCCTGCCTCCTGTCCGCAGCTCCCTGCCTGTGGCCTGGGGCACGCGCAGTGCCAGGAACATGGTGAAGACAGTAGGGGGTAGGGCGGTTCCTGCCAGAGGTCAGTATACCATTTACTGCTTACCATTTACCATTTAAATATAATTTTTGTTTAATCATTTACAGTCCTAGTGTAAACTGGCATTTTTTCCTCAGGTGAGGCATAAGCCAGTATAGATGAAGTGTTAGGATGAAACCAGGATTTTATTGCTTGTTTGTGATAGTAATGGGTTAATACTGAATTAAAGTGAAAATTAAGTTTAACTATATCCACTGTATTGAAATGCCTTTTATCTGAGACAGGCTGTATGTGTACCTGGTGCAGTACCCTGCTGCACCTTCAGCTCCCTGCAGGCTTCCTTGTGGCACCACATCACACTGGTATGGTACTCCATGTTGCCAGCTCCCCTAGTACTGTGGGCACTGCAGTGCCCCATATCCTGTGTGGGGGCTGTAGCAGAAGCCAGTGGGGGAGGGTGAATCTTGAGACCTCAGCTGTGGAGCAATATGGTCAGTGGTAGCCAGATGGGACCCTGGCAGTTGTATGTTAACCCCTTATGGACTGCTAGTTGGAGAGTTCTGTATCTTGCAGTTCTGAGCTTTGCTCTAAAATGAGCAAGGCCTAACATAAGAATAGATGGAGTTGGGTTTAGTTTGCATGTCTGTTGAGGATCAGAAGTTTTGAAATATGTGCAGCTACACAGTATTTATCATCCATTAACTCATTAAATGGTAGTTTTGCTGCTACACCAACAAGTCCCTCAAGAAGTGACAATACCTAATCTATCCCTTTATGAACCAACAGCAAATACTCCCTTGTTCAGTGATGCTGCACAGAATGCAGTGAAGTGAGTAAGATTACAGCAGTGGACTTGTTGGTATAGAAAGAATACCAGAGATACTATTATAGTCCCAGTTCCTTCTGCCTTCCCCACAAAGGTGATGGTAGCATGGCATAGCTGTGCAGTATGGGAGTGTCATTGTATGTATGTTCCCTGTCTTCTAAGCTTTCCTATTCACTTACTTTCTCTATGAAAAGTAAGAGACCCTCTTGTGACAGTCCAAGGCTTTTTTCACAACTTTAATGTTATGGGAATTAAACTAATCTTTTAAAAGGGTGTGAGAGATGCAGGGCAGGTATTAATCCCACATTGGTGAAGTTTTTTGCATGTGAATTTTGTAGTTGTAACCAGAAAACAAGGAAAAGTGTCTCTGAAAAATCTAAACGTGAGTCTGGAAATTCCTAGCATTAGAAAATCTACAGGATTCCTGGTTGAGTTAACAGAGAATTTTTATGCTTTTCAGTGTTTAGGTTACCTGAATGACTCATGCAGCATATCTTTTTACTATCTACAGTGTTCTAATGTGAGAGTTAAGATGTTAAAAACCTTTACTATAACACAGGGACAGGCAATTATTTCAGGCGGAGGGATGCTTACTCAGTTTCGGCAAGCTGTCAAGGGCTGCATGGGTAGCCCCACCCCTTGACAGGTGCCCTGCCACCTGGTCACCATCTTGGGACCCATGTCCCAATGGCTTGAGACCAATGTCTCGGGGCCAGCACCAGTGGGGCCCAAAGCAGGGCGCAGGCTGGCAGGAGTCTGTGGAGCCTGGCTGGGCTGCACCAGCAGAGGGAGAGGGGAGCTGGCTCTGCTCCATAGCGCCCCTGCTGGCTGGGACCCTGTACTCCTGCTGCCCTGCTCTGTGCCCCACTGGCACTGGCCCTGGGACACCAGTGTGGGCCCTGTGCATCTGCTCACTCCCAGTGCCCCTCCAGCCCTGCGGTACAGGTGAGGGGCAGCATGCAGCCCCAACACCCTGCTCCATGGCAGGGAACAAGCTGGTGCTGAGCATGGAGAAAAACAGCCCCTCCCCTACCCCATGGCCAGCGGTCCCTGCTGCAGTTGCTCGCAGCTCACATGGGGCTGTCCGGAGCAGGCACAGGCAGGGGCTGGGGCAGAGAGGCAACAGATGTTTGCAGCTGGCCCAGGTTCTGGGGGGCAGTGGCTTTGGGTGGGAGGCATGGGGCAGCAGGGGCAGGGGTCATGAGCAGGGCTGGGGGACAAGGAGCACAAGCAGGGCATCCTGCCATGTATTCCCTGCCCTCATTTTGTTTTGAGCAGGCACAGGCAACCCCATGCAGGCTGCAAACGGCTGCAGCACAGGG
>NW_005842890.1:181744-190968 GCF_000455745.1 Alligator sinensis
GCAGCTTCTCACCCATCCTGTAGCTAGCGCCCTGGACTGCAGCCAGTCGCAGCCCACCTGGGGCTGCCTGTGCCTGCTTGGGACAGCCCTGCTTGGGCTGCGAATGGCTGCAGCAGGGAGCGCTGGCCATGGGGTGGGCGAGGAGCCGCTTTTCCCCAGGCTCCTTCCCTGCCCGGTCCTCCCTCGCCCTTCCCCCTCACCGCCCTTACATGGGTTTCCAGTGCAGTGCAGCTGCATGGTCCCAGGCCACAAGCCCCTGCTGGGGCTTCTGTCTGGGTGGACATGGCCAGGCGGGCCCTGCTTTTGCAGGAGCCTGCCAGGCTTCCGCTGGGTCCTGCTGCCCTTGGTTCTGGTCATTTTTGACAGGAACCAAAGACAGAGAAATGTTAATTTTCTAAATTTTTTAGGGACCCCACAGGCCAGATAGAATGGCCTCACAGGCCGGCTCCAGCCCACAGGCCGTATTGTTGCTTACCCCTGCTATAACATGACTTATTAAGGAGGTAATGAAGACATTTTCCTAAGGCTGGTATGAAGCACCAGTGATAAAAATGTATTTGGATATTCAAGCAAGGCTTTTGCAAAGTTAATTTCAAGAGCTGTAAATAAAATGAAGTTGATGGGGAGTAAGATGCAAAATTCTTCTTATTGGAAACTAACAGAAACCAAAGAAGAATAAATGGTTAATTTCCAGCATGGCAAAAGGTTACTAATGGAGTGCTTCATAGGCCCACAGTAGGATCGTTGTGTAATAATTCTAATATTATAAAAGCCTAAGTCTGTCTGTATATGTCACGCTTTATTCGTGCTCTGATTGGCTGACTGAAACCTCCAATTAGAGTGCTTCAAGCATGGGGGAGTGCTGCCATGATTTCGAAGCCATGCTGAGGACTGGACAGGGGGTGGGGGAGCTGGGGCCAGCAGTGCTGGCATTGGCTCACCCACCCTGCTCCCTGCAAGAGGCCAAACAGCTGCAGCAAGGGGTGTTAGGTGGCACTCCAGCCCAGCCCCTCCCCCCCCATCATTCCTCACTGGCAATTGGCTAGTTACTAAATAAAAAGCTACATTAAAAGAACATTGGGTGGTCAATATTGCAGCCTTAAAGTTGGGTAGGAGGCAGGGCAAGTTATCCCCTTAAAGACTACTGTGTTCAAAAAGGCCCAAGCTTGTGTAGGTGTAGCATAGCATCTGATGAAGTAGGCTTTTGTCTACGAAAGCTTTGGCCTTTTTGAACGTAGTAGTCTTTAAAGTGACACTCTGCCCTGCCTTCTGCCTGTCTTCAGACTAACACAGCTAACTCTCTCTACTCAGAGTAAGGGAATGCTAGAGTTAAGGTTGCCTATGCAAGTTTTCTTTTTGTTGTCTGCTATATATACATTATAATACAAATTTTAATTACATGGTCATATAATATGCCTCCAGAGGACCCCTGTCATATGTAGTATACTGGGCAGACAGTGCTCAGGAAACCAATCAGAATTCTGTAGTGAAAGAGATTCTTATCTGTAGGATCCCTCCCCCATTTGTTGCAGAAATCAGAAGGCCCATTGGAAGGGAGAGTACTATCTTGTGCTACAGTGGAGCTGTAAAGAATTGCCAGAAGCCTTATTCAAAATGTGCTCTGGGTGTCTTTCCTGTAGCAGCTGCTGCGGCTGGAGGAAAATTTGTAATGTAGACAAACTCTTTGTCAAGACTAGAGAATCCTGATGAATTTCAGGAGAAGCTAACCAAGGAACATAATGTCAAGTGAAATTCAGGCCTGATATAGTCAGAGTAATGCACATTGAAGGGAAAAATTTGAACTACTTAATGTGTATAAGATTCTGAATTAACTGCAGTTATCATGACAGATTCTCCCAAAATTGCAGTTAGATTTTTCCAGGGTGGGTTTGATTTAAATCATTGGTATGGAAGCCTCGATTTAATCGTTGTCTACAAAAAGTGCATTCTTGCTGTTTGATATAACCAGGGCCTCCCAGGGGACGGGGGGGACGGGACACATGCGCATGAATTGGGGCAACTGCCCCGGACCCCACACTTTGGGGGGGCCCCGCAGAGCCGGGCAGAGAGGTCACGGCTGCCACGTTTGAAATTTAGCCCATCCTACCGCCTGGGGGGCGAGAAAAAGAAATGGAGAGAAAGAAAAAAGAGAAAGAAAGAAAAGAATTAAGGAGACAAAATAGAGGGGGGAGAGAGAAAAAGAAGAGAAAAGGGAAGAGAGAAAGAAAAACAAGAAAAAAGAGAGAGAAGAAAAAAGAAAGAGAAAATGAGAAGAGGATAAAGAAACGACAAGATCTGGCTGCCACCCCCACCAGTCCTCAGCAGTGGAGGTGAGTGGTGTGGGCAGTGGGCCCATGAGGCAGTTGCCACTACTTCTGCTGTTGGTTTCCCAACAATGCAGGCAGGTGCGTGGGGATTGAGGCAGTGCTGGGGGAAGCTGATTGTGTGGTGTGGTGACTGGGCTCAGGCCACTTGCTGCAGCCCTGGCCCAAGTCCCGGCTCCTGACTTGGCCAGCAGTGTGGCAAAAGCTGCTTCGGCCTGTGCCAGCAGCCTTGGCAGAAATCAGGGTAGGGGGGAGGGGGAGGTATAACAGCTGGGAATTATGTCTGTATGGTGAAGGTGCTTGCTGAGTGCTCTGTGAAGATTAGACCAGGTGTTTCTTGTTGTTTATTCATGTATTGTGAACTGCATGTTGCTGCTAAGAGCTTAATTAAAGTCAAAGATTAGTGAGGCCTTAAAAGTAGTAAGGCCTTGTATGTAGTGGCTCATTTAAAATTAACCTTATCAGAAAAATGTAAAGGCTTGTACTGCTATTGGTCAGTCATGAGGAAAGTTCGTCGTGAGTGTCTGTGAGTCCACAGCATAGCTCAGAAGTTATAAATTAGCTAGCACATCCAGAAATTATCAGAAGGGAGATGCAGCAATCTATGAGAAGCTACTAATTAAGAAATTAGCTGCTGACCTGGATTCGGTGGGCCTGTGGATCTTGAGGAGCCCGAGGACTGAATACCAGATCGGGGAGGCCTGACTTCGCTGAGCTTTATAGAAGAGGAACTTATCGGCAGTCCCCTCTGATGCCTGATGTATGACAAGTTGCCGATGCAAATTGTTATTGTCTGTCATTGTTGTCTTGTTATATTACATGTAGTTGTGTGTTTTGTTAAGTCAATAAACCTTTCTTACCTTTTTTACCCCGACCACTCTCTCAATCCCAAACCCTCCTGCTGGCGGCTGGGCCATAAATTGGCGTCATGAACAGGATTGAGAGGCTCTGGTCTGGAGAGAAAGGTCGGAATGGAGGGATTTGGGTGGGCCCTGTTGGTGGCTTTGTTTAAGGAAGTGACAGGGACAGAGAATCCCGGGTGGGATAATGATAGGTTGAGGCCTGCCTGGAGTGACCCAGGAACCATAACTGATCGCTGGGCTAGGTTTGTCACTGCTGCCCGGGGTAAACCCACCCAAGAAGGGGTGCCTGTTATGGCTGCTGGCCACATGCCTGAGGTTAGGGCTTGAAGAGAATGCCCAGATCCGGGAAGAGGTCACCTGGTTAAGTAAAGAGTTAGAAGACTGTGAGGGGTTCCAACAGTGTAGCGTGTGAGGCTGCATGAGCTGCTAGAGTCGCTTGGAGACATTAGAATGGAGGGAGGGAAAGATTATGATCGCGCGCGTGGTCGCTTCCCTCCAGAAGAGGGCGCAGTTGGCACAGGCTGTAGAGCCCTCCTTTGACAAGGTGCAACAGTGCCTGTATGGAGAGAAACCAGAAGCTGAGCTCTGGAAAGATCACGGAGTGGGGACAGATGAGGGGGAGAAGATTAATGACAAGCCTGGTGCTGAACTGTCCCCGTATGTCTATGCCCGGAGGAAAGAACTCAGCCAAGAATTTCCAGTAGTAGTAACTCACTCGGGGCCACAAGGGGGAAATCCTCAAACAGAGCTGTGCTCCTTTACCCGTGGGGAGGTTCGAGATATACAGGAGCAGCATAAGTCCAAGCCGGGAGAGCCAGTGATAGACTGCTAGTTCAAATGTATAGTAAAGGGGCCTTTGCAATATCAGTGAGGTGGCCCAACTCGTCCTGCACCCTGAGCTCCAGTTTGCGGAAGGTGATGAAAATGTTACTTTGTTTTCTGCTGCACTACAGGCGACTGCTGCCAGTATTGGTTATATGGAAGAAGAGCTTAACCCTGCCCCTTGGGTGTGGGCCAATTTAGAGGAGGCTGTCCACTGCTTGTATCAGTTACCACTAACTGAAATCACTTGTGCAGCAGTTTAGACTCACATGCCAGATGCAGAAGTCGTGACAGCACTATTGTGGAGGAGGTTTTGCCGACGAGCACCAACAGAGTGCACCTCAGCCCTGTTGGCCTTAAAGCCAGAGGCAGTGGATCACCTGGTAAGAAATGCGATCTGGTAATTAGTGCAGCTTCTACCCATTTTGCAGAAGCCAGGGCTTGCCAAGCCGACGAAAACCACCAGGGCCATGACAGTGGCCTCAGTGAAAGATAAACCTGCTGACCTGCCCAAATTGTTGAGAAAAGCCGGGGAAGGCCGGCCCAAGACTCCGTGAGCAAGAATGTGGAAAGACTTGCTAGCTGCTGATTTCAATAAGGTGCAAATCAGTGGACTGCCCACCAATGTCCTGCAAGGGCTGTGGGCTAAACACTGTAATGAAGGGGCAAGCCCAAAAGCAGAGCCTTCTGCGTTGTCGATAGTGTCACCGGAGGGATTCTCTGCCCTTAGGGTGGAACTGTCAACATTTTCCCAGGCACATGCGGGGCTGCCAGACTTTTACTTCCCCTGATCGTGTGGCCTAGGAAGTCTGGCCGGCCTGGCCCCCAAGGAAAGGGACCATCATGGGGGCAGTAGCGGGCCGGAGATCGGTATCTAAAGTTAATATTGGCCCCTTAATTCAGATACCTGTACAGATTCAATTAAATAAAAGTAAAAAGTCAATCGATATGCTATTAGATGCGGGTGCCCAGATTTGCATTTTAGATTCCGCGGATTAGAAGGGGCAGAAAAGTACCCCTTATCAAGTAATTAGATTCGGAGGCACTAGACAACCAGAACATCTGGTCTGAGCTACCTTCGTGCTACCGAATGGCTCTAAAGTAACGGTGGCAGTAGTAATACTTAAAGGGGGACCAAGCTTACTAAGACTTAATGTACTAAGAGGACAGCAGTTTGCCCTTGAGTGAGAGAATTAGCAGTTTAAGTGCGCAGTGCCTCACCAGGAAACAGAGAAACAGCTATAACAGCTGTAACTCAATGCAGCATAACCCCATTAATCCTGCCTCCCATAAAAGGAGTACACTGGCTCCAGTATCTAACTAAGCCTGAGGCCACACAACCTATCCAGTGTATTATAAGCCAACAATTGGAAGACGGAACTATTATCTGAACTCACTCTCCGTATAACAATCCAGTGTGGCCAGTGCGTAAACCAAATGGAGGGTGGTGGCTAGCTATTGATTTCTGAGCTTTGAATGCTAATACTGACCCCTTGCTGACTGCCGTCCTGTCAGTACCAGCCTTGACAGAAAGCATCCGGTGTTATGGGCCTGTGTGGATAGGATCCGTTAATATCAAAGACACGTTTTTTGCTATTCCCATCCATGAGAGTCGCTGCCAGTATTTGCTGTCACGTAAATAGGGCAGCAGTATACATACACGGCGTTGCCCCAGGGGTGGATACACAGCCCCACCCTAGCTCACGGGGTTCTACCTACTGTAGTTCATAAGGTCCACAAAAAGTACCCTGACGTACACGTGCGGTAGTATATAGATGACATCATGGTGGGCAGTCAAGACAAAAGAGGCTGCCACCAAGGCCTTTGAATCATTAAAAGAAAAAGTGCATACCTTTGGATTCACGCTGTCTGAACGGAAAGTCCACGAAGTAAAGCTCCAGTGTGAATTTCTATGAATAAAATAGCAAAATGGGGGGCCCACAATACCAAATAAAGGGCTGTGGAGTATAGTAGAGACCCCAACCCCCACTGATATAAAAGAACTGCAAGCCCAATTAGGAGCACTCAATTTTTGGCGTATGCATGTTCCTAAGTTTAGTGTAGTAGCTCGTTCCTTGTATAACCTATGTAAGAAGAGGACTAAATGAGAATGGGATCCTGAGCATAAGCAGTAACTGTCCATGCCTCCCTAGCAGCACGACGTCCAGAAGGAGAGCTTTGGCTCCATATATGTGTCTTGGAAGGAGGACTACACTAGAGCCTGTGGCAGAAGGAGTCCTCAGAGGCAGAAAGAAAACCCCTTGGATTCTAGAGCCAAGGCTAGAGAGGGGCAGAAGCAAGGTATACTCTCTTAGAACCAATGCTGTGTGCAGCAGCCCTGGAAGCCACAAAACGCTAAAGGGAGAATTACCCATAATTATCACTACTCCAATACCTATTCTCAGAATGGCTCTGTCAGACTGCCAGCTGCCACCTGGGGAAGAGCCCAAGACACCATGGTCTAAAAGTAGATTTATTACATCTTGAGCCAGGTCCAACGAGTAACTCCAAAGGGACGGCCTGTGTTAGCTGAAAGGGTCACAAGAAGTACAATTAATGTTTATCCCAACAAAACAAGCCGCAGTAAACCTTCACCCATCAAGAAAGCACCTCCTTTCTCGCCTGAGATGGAGGCCTCAGCCAATGTTGAAGTCTGGTTTACAGACAGGTTCACTCAAAGTCGTGCCTGGGGGGGAGTCACCTTAAAGATTTGAGACAGCAAGCAAGTAGTAGTACAAGGCCTCAGAAATGCTGAGCTCAGCACAGTGTACAAGGCCTCAGTATGTTGAGCTCAGCGCAGTGCTCGCTGTGGCAGAATAAGAATGATTGAATAGTCCATGTCCTATAAAGCCCATTTACATTTATAGCGACTCCAGGATAGTAGTAGAGATGTGCTAAATAGCTACCCCTATGGAACAAAGAGAACTTTAAAAGATGAGGACAGGACATTTAGAGCCATGAGCAATAGAAGACCTTGTGAAAGTTAGCCCAAGATGAACTCCCTCTACACATCTGACATGCAGCACATGAGAATAAAGTGAGAGAAAGCCTGGAAGCAAAGTAAAATAGGTGAGTTAATCAGCTGACCAAGGAAGAGAGTGCTGAAACCTTGTATGTTAAAGAAGAAAATAAAACAGCTAGTCCATCATTGCCCTACTCCTTCTCCCACTGCACACCTGGGAACGAGCCACAAAATGGGTACATTGACGACACGGGCACCCCAGGCGTAATCAAACCCCTGCTTGGCCGCGTCTTAGGGCATTCATGTAACTAAAAAAGGCACAAAAAATAGTTAATGCTTGCATCACTTGCCGAGAGGTAAAGATGCATCTAAAACCTTTCCCGATTGTCCTGTTGTCATTACGTGGGGGAAGAGTAGCGTGGCAACTATGGCAATGCGATTTCATGGGCCTTCTCCCTTGAACTTCGCGAAAGCGACAGTATGTGTTTGTAGCCATAGAAGTTATCACAGGAATAACTTTCACCTGCGCCTCGGTGAGAGCTACTGCCCAAGACACTTGTGCAGCACTGGAAACTCTGCTAGCTGTGTATCCATCACCCATAGAACTACAGAGCGATAATAGCCCTCACTTCCACAATCATCTTGTGTATGACTGGACTGCGAAACATGGTATGTTATAAACATATCACATCCCATACCATCTGCAGTCTTAATGAATTAGTAGAGTGAGCCAATGGCATCCTCAAATGCAATTTGCGTTTGGCCGCTGGCCCAGCTCTTAAGAACTGAGACTTGCACCTAGATTGAACTATCAATTAAGCCAATAACCAACCTCATCCAAGAGGTAGCCCTGTGCAACAGGCGTTTAGATTATGTGGTCCCTGCAAGCCAGCAGTAGAGCGACCTAGGAGTGGTGACACGGGAAAGCTCCAGGCAGGAGATCGGGTAGTAGTAAAGCATCCTCAGGAAGATCAATAAGAAAAGCCACTATTAGCAAAAGGTATGCATAATACATAGTGGGTATTTAAGTCAGATTCATCTAACAGGAGCCAAGCTCCTTATTGTCTTGTTCCTACAGATTAAATCTGTCCACAAATGTGGCCATAGCCATTCCTAATTAAGCCTGCTACTGAAGATGAGTCCTGTTCTATCACCTGTCTAAATCAGCTAGCACCATAAAGTAGTAGACTGTTATAACTATATTCTTCTTACTAATGCCTTATTGTGTTTCCTAGGTAGAGCGTGTCTACTATCCTTATTACCCAAATATTAATAAACTTGCTCCTAAAGATCTAAAAGAGTAGTCTGACCCTGAAAAGCATCCCCCGGAGACGCGCTCAGATGACCTTCACGTAGTACAGTGGCAGTATCCATATTAGAAGAAATCTGCCACCTTGAAGCAAGTAAAATCCTGGTCTCTGAGTAGAAAAAACAAAATAGTTGACTAGCAAGGTGGTAACTGTGTGCACCTGTGGCACCAGTTAAGTACATTCCCTACCTAAAGGCTAGAATGGCTAACTGGGAAAGAAAGGAATTGTTGTAGCTCTGCTCATTTATAGGTTTTTTTGTTACATACTTCCTGAGAGAAACCCCACTGAACTCAATGCCCCTGAGTCTGTGCCCCCAATAGTGCATTCTGCATCTGTTCAGCCTCTCAAGCCACTGAGTTTATAAGAAAATCTACCCCCTCCCATTCCGCTATATGACAACACTCTCCAGCGATAGTGTGAAGGCCACCAGGTAGGAGGGTGCTCTACAAGTTAAAAAAAGTTATTACATAGTTTGTAAATCATACCTACACAGAGGCATGGTAGAATAGTACCCACTTTAATACAACTAGAAGAAGGCTGTATCTGTAAGTCTCCACCACTTATCCCCATCTTTTTATACCAGTAAGATTCTTAAAGCAAATTAGTGCTATGATTCTGCCAAGGCAGTGCTGTTTCACCAACCGGGTACAACATTGTCCCCATGAGCAACAGTAAAACTCTTTCGCTCTCTGGGAAGTGAAGCATAGTTACAAGCTCCCAAGGAAGAAAGAATGAACATAATATGTAAGAGAACAAGGTGTTCACTATTGTCTCTAGCCGTTCCTCCCCGGGAGGCCCTGACACTGCCTGTGTATAATTCCACACCCTGGTGGCGGTCACAGGTTAAAATCCCAACCCTCCTAAACGCTTCATTGTTCACTGCTCGGGTATTGTTCAAACCGGAACAATAGTATGTCCAACCTACCTTTCCAAACTGTTCAGC
>NW_005842890.1:190978-193798 GCF_000455745.1 Alligator sinensis
GCATAACTGAAGGGTTACTTAAGTGGGAATGGCCGACCATTTTCCGTTCCATGAATACAGTTTGGTCCCGCAAAGAAAGAAATGCTCCAGGTTATCTTTAGGACAGACTTAACTCAGCTATGAATGTATAAAACTTAAATAAATCCCAGAAAAATATTAAAGAAGTAGCCAATCTCCGACAAGCAGTGAGGCTGCTCAGTAGGGGAGGCATGCTCGAAAGAAAAACTTTAGAGCATAATGACAAATTGCTAACTGATGATAAAATTAGAAACAGCCCGTCTTGCCCAAGCCATAATAGACACTGCTTTTAGAGCAGACAAAAATCAAACTTAGAGTACTGCTTGTGCGCAAGGTCAGTTATCACTAAACATGCATTTTTTCCAGGTAACAAACAAAGTTAAAAATAGAGAATGGCCCCCTAGTTTAAAGCATCATAGAATGCCTGCAACAGTTAAAGAAAGAGACCCCTATCAAAGTACCTAAATTACCACTTGGGAAAGCTCTAATAAAATAAAGTATTCACTCCTAGTGCAAGGGGTAAAAGATAAAAACTAGACCACTGCTTATTTGTTTAGCACAAGGCTAGGAGGAGGATGCCTTTAAAACTGGAATCTGCATTGCCCCATATAAGAAATAGTTACCTCAGATGGCCCTTGGTATGTAGCACAATCCCCCTTAGTTCAAATCAGTAACACCTTAATAAGATTAGGGACCCTATAGAGAAGATGGCCTCTCAGCCCACCCAACATAACCTGTGTACACAAGCTACCTAATGTGTCATATGTGACAATAGGGCAACGTGTTTGTTAGAAAAGACCAGGTCGCTTACTGTATAAAAATAGTACCACCTAGACTTTGTTCAGTTCATATTGCTTAGAAGCTAAGAGTAGAGCCGTTGCTCTGCTGCAATTAAATAACCATCCTATTGCCCTAAAATAGCCAGAAATTTCTTCTGAGACCCTAACTCTCAACTTTACAATACCCACTTCATGGGTATCAGATGTAAACATGCTGCAGTTAGAAGACTAAAATGAAATAAAAAATAAGCTGCAAAGCCTTGAGGCAGAAGCTCTGCAAAAAACTCAGTTGGTCCTCCTTGCTTGGGAGGATGGGCAGATCATCAGTTTAGCTGTCAACGTGCTGCAGTTAGAAGACTAAAATGAAATAAAAAATAAGCTGCAAAGCCTTGAGGCAGAAGCTCTGCAAAAAACTCAGTTGGTCCTCCTTGCTTGGGAGGATGGGCAGATCATCAGTTTAGCTGTCAACGTGCCCAAGCCACGTAAATAGTACAATGTAATTTACACTGTTCGCATGTCACTGGGTATCACCTCAACTACGTGGCTAACCATCTTAAGCGTCATAGTGCTCTGTATTGCCCTAATGGCAACAGCTAAATAGTGTTTTAACCATTGTTGTTGTAAATTTATTCATGCTATGCAAGTTAAATTTAAAGATCCCTCCCCATTCCCTGATGTAGCGCATGTAGCTTTAGCATCTCAACTGTAGCTATCACAGTGCTTCAGCAAGCAAGGGGTAAAGTGTAACAGTTGAAAATTGTGTCTGTATGGTGAAGGTGCTTGCTGAGTGCTCTGTGAAGATTAGACTGTGATCGCTTGTGCCTTACGTGCTGCACGGCCTGTCAGGTGTGTAGCCCCCCGCCCCACCCCTCGACTCGCCTGCCACGACTTTGATGTTAAACTATCAAGAGAGGGGGTTTCAGTGGAGCTCTTCCCGGGGGGCCCTCCCAATGGACGGCAGTACTTACAATTGCTTGGCCTGATGTTCCATGGGGCTCCGCCTCCCCTACACCCCATCCACTTGCCAACCAGGTGGATATTCGTAAATGGTGATTTTCGGCCCTGTAGGATGGCCCATGGCGAGCCTTCCCTAGTCTCTTTGCTTTTCCCCCCTTTCTGGGTTTTTTTTTCCTCAGAAGAAATATTCCCCTGAGGAGGGGAGGGCTGTGGAGCGGCCTCCTTTACCCCTGCCTCCTCTAGGGGGCTCAAATGCCTCCTCTGCCCTGCTGCCTGCAGGGAACTTAAAGGCTTCCTTTGGCTCCTCTTCAGTGGGGAGCTGGAGAGCTTCCCCTGCTCTGCCTCCTGCAGGGGGCTCAAAGGTTTCCCCGGTGCTGCCTGTGGGAGCCGCGCAGGCTGTGTTGCTCCCTTCCTGCGCCAGAGCCGCAGCACGCCTAGCATGCTGCCCACCAGCACTCTCTCTCTACGGCTCTCCGCCCTCCCTGGTTCCAGTGGGGCTTTTAAACTTTCCCACAGCAGCCTGTACAGCTGCCGTGACTGGTCCGACTGTTTCCCGTGTGTGTTAACAGCTGGTTAGACAGCCAGCATAACGCCGGTTCATGCGACTGCGGCCACGGTCCCGGCTCCGGCTGCCCTGCGGGAGGTAAGTTATCCCCGCTGGGGGTCTGTTTCTGGGGTTTGGGGCCCGCGGGGGTTACCCTCTCCCCTTTGGGAGCCTGTGGTGGTGCCTCGCCGCCACATAGACCAAGTGTTTCTTCTCATTTATTCATGTATTGTGAGCTGTATGTTGCCGCTAAAGGTTTAATTAAAGTAAAAAATTAGTGAGGCCTTGTAAGATTAGTGAAGCCTCAAAAGTAGTAAGGCCTTGTATGTAGTTGCTGCCCCGCTCCTAGAGAGGGGAAAACTGGCAGGGGAGAAGCTCTGGCAGTGCCTAAGGAGCCCTAGCGGTGATTAGGGAGTACAGCTGTGGGTTGCCTTGGCAACTAAGGAGAGTCAGCTGCCGGTAGGAGGCAGGGCCTGGCCCTTATAAAGCCCAGGGCTGAAGCCAGGCTGGCAGTTCCCTGCC
>NW_005842890.1:194118-203548 GCF_000455745.1 Alligator sinensis
GGCGGGCGTAGCGAGCCCTAGAGAGGGGCAACTTTGAGAAGCCCAAGTTGGGCACAACGAGCCCCAGGAAGGGGCAGCGTCTTTAAGAAGCCCAGTACGGGCGTAGCAAGCCCTAGAGAGGGGCAACTTTGAGAAGCCCAAGTGGGGCACAACGAGCCCCAGGAAGGGGCAGCCTTTTTAAGAAGCCCCGTGAGGGCGTAGCAAGCCCCAGAGCGGGGCAACTATTGAGAAGCCCCAGTGCGGGCATGACGAGCCCCAGGAAGGGGCCAATATTTTAGAAGCCCAAGTGTGGGTATGACGAGCCCCAGGGAGGGGGCACTATTGAGAAGGCCCCGAGAGAGGGCGACACGATTGAGAAGCCCAGTGCGGGCGTGACGAGCCCCAGGAAGGGGGCAATACTTCAGAAGCCCAGGTGTGGGCGCGGAAAAGCCCCAAGGAAGGGGGCAGCATTTTAGAAGCCCGAGTGTGGGCGCAGAGAGAGAGCTGGGCTCTCTCTGCTCGTTCTGGGCAGAGAGAGCCCAGAACGGGCATAGCAGGCCTCAGGAGGGGGCACTATTGAAAAGGCCCAGACAAGGGGCAACAGCGCAGAGAAGGCCTCGAGAGAGGGCGACGGCGCAGCGAAGGCCCGGAGCGGGCAGGGAGAGCCCCAGGAGGGGGCATCAGTGTACAGAGAAAGACAAACCAATGTCTATCCCATCTGCAAGGCTTGGGGCGTGGTATCAGGGGAGGTTGGAGCCACGCGTAGCCCATAAGGCTAGGGTGCCCCGAAGCACCCATTTGTGCTGGACAAGATCCACGAGGGGTCCAGGAGTCTACGTGTCCAAGAGGGTATAAGGCAGCCTCCCAACTTAACTTAAGAGCAAAGACGTGGCGGGCGAGAATAGAGGGTGCCCTTGGGCTGAATTGGCACGGAGAGAGGGCCTTAAGGAGATCACGGCCCCCGCGATGACAGTAGTGGTGCAGTTAAAATTAACCTTATCAAAAAAATGCAAAGGCTTGTACTGCTATTAGTCAGTCATAAGAAAAGTTCGTTGTGAGTGGCTGAGAGTCCACAGCGTAGCTCAGAAGTTATAAATTAACACACCTGAAAATTATCAGAAGGGAGATGCAGCATTGTAGGAGAAGCTACTAATTTAGAAATTAGCTGCTGACCTGGATTCAGTGGGCCCATAGATCTTGAAGAGCCCAAGGACTGAATACCAGGTTCCTTCAGACAGTGCAAATTGGGGATGCCTGACTTCACTGAGCTGTATAAAAGAAAAACTTGTCATACATCAGGCATAAGAAGGGACTGCCAATAAGTTGCCGATGCAAATTGTTATTGTCTGTCATTGTTGTCTTGTTATATTATGCGTAGTTGTGTGTTTGTTAAGCCAATAAACCTTTCTTACCTTTTTATTCTCAACCACTCTCTCAATCCCAAACCCTCCTGCTGGTGGCTGAAACAGGAGGGAGGGAGGGAAAGCACATACCACCCCCTGTATTCCCCATGAGTTGCCCGTGATACCTTGCCAAGATCAATGTCAGCTCTGTGTGCTGTTTCAGTGCCATTTCTTCCCCTACACCTGAGGCAGCTTGCACTGGGAGAGTCTGCTGGCTTCAGGCTGGGGGAGGCATTGGGGTGGGGTGAAGAGAACACAGGAAGGGAGGCAGTCTTCATTCTGCTGCCCCTGTCCCTGGTGCCTGTGGCTGAGTTTGTGAAGATTTACGAAGTGCTTAGCACCGCCACAGACATGGGGGTGGCATCAGCAGAGCAGACTGCATCCCTGTGTTCTTCTGACCCTGCCCGGGTTGTGGTGTTGGGAGCTGTGGCTGCTCTGGAGAGCCTGGAGCAGCGACTTAAATTTATTTTTTAAACAGTTTCCTCAGCACACTTCCTGGCATGCTGAGGAAAATGTCTCCTTATGCCACTAATTGGCACGTGTACTGGGGGTTGCCTATTCCTGTTGTAGGCCAAGCCCCGAGTCCTGTTGGGCAGAGTGGTTTTCTTTAATCTTTACTAATCTACAGAGGAGTCTCTGGGACCCCTATAAGATTGGGGCCCCTAATATAGTCCATGGCCTGTTGTGACTTATTTGTAAAACTTTTCTAAAAAGGTTACATGAATATTAGAAATATTCCCTATTCCATGATGAGAGCTTTCCTAAAGCTATTTTAAATTAAAACTACCTTTTATATAGGTTTATATTTTTTAAATAAAATAAAAAATAAAAAATACAATTTTTTTTAATTAAAAAAAAAATTAAAAAAAAATGTTGGTTTTTATTGACCCTGAGATTTTTTGTAGCAGTCAGAGATGGGTGCAATAACCATCAGTGAAATAGGAAAATACTTGAAAAACCCTGGTGTGCCCCTCCAGTCAGGGAACAGATCTGGTAATTGTTTGTCATTAGCTTAGAAAAGTATTAGTAATATGCACAGGCAGTTGAAAAAGCAAAAGAAATTGTCAACATGCCTCAGGAATGGGTTAGAAGATCATACAAGAAACATAACATTATATAAATTATATGATACTCTTGCTGAGAATATTCTGTGTGGTTCTGGTTGCCCCATTTCAGAGGCTGAAGAAGACATTCAGAGACAGATGGCAAAAATGCTTGGAGAACAGAAAAACTTCCATGTGCAGAGCTGTAAAGTTTAGAACCCTAGTGTAGAGAGATGTGATTGATGGAGTTACAATTAATAAACTGTTTAGTGGACCTCAGTCAGTCACACTCGTTTGTTCTTTTATTATAACAAAGTGTAAATGGCCACTCGGTTAAATTGAAGGATGATAAATTTAGCACTGATAAAAGAGAATGCCGTCTTGTACAGTTAGCCTGTGCAGCTCGTTGTCATGAGATACTTGAAGCACAGAATTTAAGATTCAGAAAAAAAATTGCAGTTACACTGGATGATGATATTCGTTGTCTTAAGTAATATATACAGGTATACTAGTAATTGCATATTAATAGGGTGCCTGTACATGTCTGTAATCTATCTGTCTGTCATTTAAATGCAAACCCTTCTGCCTCAGGGTATAACTGGCCTGGTGACAGACTGGGCTAATAAGAAACTTCCTGTTTGGCCAGGTGGGGGAGGGATGGAAAGTTTATTATTATCTTCATCTGAAACACTAGGTACTGGCTGCTGTCTGTGACGGACAAGATTTGTCCCCAAGTTGGGTAGTGTTCCTCTGCTTTGTTTGCCCCGCCCCTTCCCACCTCCCCCTCCCACTGCAAATTGGTCAATAAAGAATATCTGTTAAGTATTTTGTTGAGTACAGGGAACAATAGGATTCTTTGTAAATGTCAGGACTGCATTCATTGGGGAGAGAGATAATGCACTCTAACCTCCAATGCTTTAAAGTGCTTTATGGCAAATTGACAGAGACCACCTTCAGTTTCTAGCTTTTAATGTTGCTGTAGGAGCTACTTTTTAGATTCTTCCAGTAAGTAAATAATACAGTACTTAGCGGAATGCGTTAAGTATCTGAAATGTGTGGGTATTACACTGTTTCTTAAAATATGAAAACAAGGACAAGCAGATGCATGTACAATAGAATAAGTAATACAAGAGTGCAGTATAAATACATGAGACTCAGTTGGTATCATTAGTTAAATTACAGGGCAGCATGTGGGCACTGTGGGTAGAATACCAGAAGCTTTTTGAAGTAAACTAGCCGTTAAGTTGTAAAAGCAGCCCTTCTCCGGCAGAAACATCTGCAGGTCTGTGTAGGGTGAAACTTGACTTTGAGGCTGGTTCTTAAGTGAAAATTGCACGCTTTGTGCACTGTTTTATTTGTTGGCCTGTATAATGTTAGAAGGCCTCCAGAGTTGGGACTCTTATCTTCTTATTTGATCAGCCATACCCCCCCCCCCCCCCCCCACACACACTTGTGGGCACTATGTGTAAGAAAAAGGTGACATTAAAGCATTTGCCAGAACAAAAAAGAGCATTTACATACTGAAGAATTGCCATCAGCTGAGCTCTGTCTAAAGCTGGCACTTTACAGGTCATACTTTTAAGAACTTATCAGATTTAAGAGATGGACTTAAAAAGAACTATGAATGGAACGTGGCAGTCAGGGTGCCAGAAACATTGATTAACAAAATCTTTGTGCCCTCCTCCAGCTTTGTGCCCTGCAGAGACCTTCATGCTCTATGAATAAAGGCATTTCAAAGATGAGGCCCCAAAAATCCAGTCTTCATAGAACTGGACAACTTGATTTATTATAGACATGTTTATAGTGCTACCCCAAACTGTATTAATGCAATGTTACAGTTGTCTAGTTACAGTGAAGTACAGAAAATTACATAGTTGAGGTAAGAGCATTAACATACTGGTCATTCTGTATT
Organism: Alligator sinensis; assembly: GCF_000455745.1. Lineage (NCBI taxonomy): Eukaryota > Metazoa > Chordata > Crocodylia > Alligatoridae > Alligator > Alligator sinensis. The sequence goes on from NW_005842890.1 coordinate 198,456, forward strand.
ATTTGGGGGGAGTGTAATTCATAAAATAGATGGGTGTAAAGTAATGCATTTAACAAGAAATGTAGTAATAAAAAATCCAATTTTGTCTTTGGACAAGCAGATGCACAGGCTGGGAAATTGAAGACATGTACCACACTGTTCCATAACAGAGATAAAGAACTCTGCAGCATTGGTGCCAGGTCACAGTACCTACTGTAGGGCCCTTTGGATTTCTGGTTTTGGTGAACAGACCAAATTAGGAAGCCTGGTAAACAATTTGTGCATGTGACAGATTTGTTAAAACAAAGAAATATGCTGTCAGGACAAAACGTGGACAATATGATGACCACAGGGAGACCAGTCAACCATGACCAGAGATGAAGAGTCATCAGAGGGGAGGAGGGATACAAAAGGAGGGATTTCAGAACAGCAAAGGCTCCCTGAGAGGGGAACCCAAGGCCACCAGGGACAGGAGGCATACCACCAGCCTGTCTCACCTACCCCACTGCAGGGGGTGGGCCTCAGCCTTCGACCTCCAGGCTGCTGACATCTGACATTCAAGAAAGAACCTCAGGTTGAAGCTCGTGTACTGGTCAGACGTACCTTGACTCTGTGACAGCTCTAGGACTGGTAGATATAGAATGTAGGGCTGTCAATTAATCACAGTTAACTTATGTGATTAACGCAAAAATGAATTAATGCATTAATTTTTTAAATCATATTAATTGCACACATTTTTTGACCAGTGGAGAGGACCACCCAGAATCTGTGTGCACAGCCCCAACCCTGGCCTGCTCTGTGCCTGCTACAGACACACCTGCCTATGCTGAGCAGTGGCAGTGGCTGGCCAGAAGTTGCTTGCAATTTGGCATAGGGGACAAGTGGTCTCTCCCTCTCACCGCTGTTAGGTTTTTTTTGCTGTAGCTGCCCAGAGCCTGTGCCCAGGCTGCCCTGCAGCGGCTCCTCTCTGCTGCTGTCACTGCCACCTCCAGGTCACCCAGTGGGGTAGCGGTGGCAGTGCAGAGGAGCCACAGGGTAGCCCGGGTGTGGGCTTCAGGTGCCTGTAGCAAGAAGGCCTGGTAGCAGCAAGAGGGAGGGGCCACTTTTCCTCCATGCTCAGCAGCAGTTTCTGTGTGGCTGCTGCCACTGCTCAGCGTGAGCAAGTGAGTCTGAAGCCAATGTGGGGTGGGCCGGGGTTGGGGCTGTGTGCGCGGGTTTTGGCTAGTGAGCAAGTCGGGAGCAGGCATGGGGTGGGCTGGGGCTGTTGGTGGTGGGGAGGAGCTGCAGGGCACATGGGCTCTGGGCTGTTGGGTGAGGGGTGCTGACTATTGTTTAACTGTGAGATTAAGATTGAGATTAATTGCAACTTTTTTTTAATCTTGCAACTAATCGCGATTATTTTTTTAAACATTTGTCAGCCCTAATAAAATTCTTTGCAGTATTCTTATCGTCTGTCACTATATATCAATAAAATTTGCCTATTATCTAATAGAGAGGTTGTGGTCAGTCTGAGAGTTTGGGTCTGCCCAGAACAAGGTATCTGGGTCATAAATCCAGTGCCAGCAGCCTCCACCTCCTCTGGAGCAATGAAATCTATGAGTTAGTATGTGTTGTATAAAAAACCTTCTCTTTTAGTTAAAAGCTGTTGCCTATTAATTTCAGTGGGTGCTCCGTAGTTCTACTATTCTGGGACTTGGTAACTAACAGTTCCCTGCTCACTTTGCCACACCCTTTATGATTTTATAGACCTCTATAATATACCCCCCCTCAGCCTTCTTTTCAAACCGAAGAGTCCTAGCCTATTAGGCTCTCTTGGTGTGGCAACTACTCCATACTGCTGATCATTTTGGTTGCCCTTCTCTGTGCCTTTTCTAATTCTGTTGATTAAGTCCTTGAGAGTAAGCTTGGCTTTTTACTGGTATGTTCTGTTTCTGCCCAGGCATCTGCTGATTTTTTTGGCTTGTGTGTTTGTTGTGTTGCTTGCCTCTTTGACACTGCAAAGTCCACAGGGGAGGATGGGGGCAGGTAGGTAGTGAAAGACTGCCTTTCCTCTGTGTACTCTACAATGCTAAGCTTGCTGTTAGTATAATTTGACCCAATGTCCATCAGCAACAGCCGCTTGCTGTCCCATCACCCTCCTGCCTGACAAAACCATAGAGCTTTGCCTAGAGACTTCCAACCAAATGGAGATAAACTCAGTGATGCAGTTTATAAACAACTCTTCAAGTCACAATGCAGTGAGAAGCCTTCATTGACTGAAATCAAATGCAGGTGGTATGCCCCTCCCTGAGGGTGTTCACAACCCCTCTTTATTCCTTTTTTTCCCCTTTGGCAGGTCTTTTTGTTTGCTCTTCCTGCTGCTGCATTTTGTTTAAGGTCTATGCAGCCTTCCCTTCCAGTTCTCTTGGAACCTCCTTTCTTCCCCTGTGGAGATACAAACAGTATTAGTGACTCTGATCACTTACTGAAGGTGCTACCCTGCCTTGCTGTGTGATCAGAAGTTTCCACCTTCCCTTCCAGTCTCCCTCATGATCCCAGAGTCTCACTGAAGCCCAGCAGCATGAAAGAGTTCGTACCCTACTGGGAGGGGGCAGGCTTTCAGTTCTGCTCAGAAGGCACCTTTGTTTGTTGCTTCACATGGGCATACAAATAGAGGTGCACTGACACATCGGTCCCATATTATATCTGCACCAATGAAAGGAAAATTGATGTTATCAGCAATTGCTTTGGATTTTGTTTTGTTTTTTTGGCAGATGTGGTTGATTAAGTGCTGCGTGTATGCGCGCTGCCGCAGCACAGCATGCAGGCGGCCAGGAGCACAGCCTGGCAGCTTGGAGAGCAGTGTCCAGCTGGTAAGTTTGTTGTGGGGAAAGGTGGGTGGGGCAGACCAAGGCCCCCATGATGAGGGAGGGAGTGGGGCTGGGGCAGGCACTGCATGGGTGGGGTGGGATGCAGGATGGAGCCATGGCTCATCTGGGGGCCACGGGGAGGGAGGGGCAGGTCCCTCTGCTGCATGCACCCTGGGATGCATGGGGGTCTGCCCCCAGGATCTGCACTTGGGGTGAGAGTGGGCTGCTGCTGTGGGCTGGGACCAGGGGCAGTGCCAGATTCTTTCCAGCAGTGGGGGTTTGGGCTGGGGCTGTGCTTGGGGCGGGTGGTGGTGGTGCAGAGAGGGGAGCTGGGGGGCTACAGCCACGAATTCAACAAAGCTCCCCTCCTAGTGCTGCTGCTATCTGTCTCAAGCACAGTCCTGGCCCAAACCCCCGCTGGGAAGAGCCTGGTGCTGCCCCTGGCCACAGCCCATAGCAGCAGCCTGCCCTCTCCCCCCGTGTAGATCTGGGGGGGCACACCCCCCTTACCTTCCTGGGGTGTGTCCAGCGGTGGGAGCCACTCCTGCACCCCCGAGATGAGCCACGGTTTCGTCCTGTGCCATGCCCCAGGTGGGCAGCACCTGTCCCAGTGCCAACCTCATTCCCTCCCTCACTGCGGGGGCTGCAATCTGCCCCCCACAACACTCCTTCCCTCCCCACTTGCCTCTTCACCTACGACAGACTTACTAGCTGGATGCTGCTCTCCATGCTGCCAGGCCTCAAAGCAACAATCGGATCGGTTATTCTCAATAGCTGATATTAAAAATTAGCCATCGGTATCGGTCCCAAAAATCTCTATTTGTGCACCCCTACATACAAACATGCTATCACGTAGGCAACTTCTCTGCATTTGTTTCAGGAGGAAGCATGCAGCCCCTCAACTTTTTTTATACTCATCTTTTCTTTTGAGAAGTGATATGTTTATATACAATTTTCTGGCATATTTTTGCTTCAAAGCACTCTTTTAATAAAGACTAATATGTCAAAGAAGGGGTACATGACACATTTACTGGAAGAGTTTTTAGCCCTAGTTAGGGCTGGGTGCTGCTATTGAATTGGAAGTAACATCTAATTTAGGGGCAATATTTACAAAATGTAGCTTTTGTTTAACTAATTGCTTTAGTTCAGGGGTGGGCAAAATGGCAGATCCAGCTGGTAGCTGGACTCCCATTTCCCAGCATTGCTGCCCGCATGGCTGGGGCCAGTCTTCATGGAGACCCCAGCCTTAGTTGCGCTGTGATAGCGCGAGGCTGGGGTTGTCATGGAGATCAGCCCCAGCCACGCAGGCAGAGCAGGGCAGGGGGCTGCTCTGGAGCCACTGGGATCTTGCTGAGAGGCCTTACCCTTTTGAGTCTCCAAGATCAAAGCTGGGCTCCACCAAGTATACACAGGGGGTAAGTAAATAACCTGATCTATAGCTCTAGCCAGTGAATAAACACTCCGGCCTCTCGGAGTGTTTGAAGCCCAGCTCTCAGTTTTGGAATGTGAAAAATTTCACGTTAGCAGTGGATTTATTGTTTCTACTGTCTAGGTATCCATAAACGAAACAAAAGCCTGTTTAGCAGCAGAAAGACCTTGTCGCAAATGCGCTCCTTGCAGATGCTATTACTACTATAGGCATTTGTAGGGTTTTGGGTTGTAGCCGTGTTGGTCCAAGGACATAGGCAGGGAAGGTTCTTTGAGTAGATGTGATATCTTTTATTAGACCAACTGAGTAGTTGAGGGTGAGGTGTGGGGGCTATGAAATTCACTTCATAAATCTACTAGATACAAAAATCATGGACTAATATAGACATTAGATTGATGACACATTACAACCTGCCTGACATCTGATTCACCAGATACCTGCCTGACCTGATCTTTTACACTTTTCTCCCCCCATCCCTTTTCTGCCCTTTGTCTTCCTAATTTGCAGCCATTTCCTTTTTCAGACAGCCTCTTTTCTACCTTGAATTACCACCACTGTAGTCTCCCTTACTCACCTTTGGCTTTCCCCCCCTGCTTCCCCTCCACCCCCTTCCCTGCTTTACTGTTTGTTTTCCTAATTTCTACCTGTGTACATTCTCACTGACACCCTGTCACACTTTTTTAGCTTCTCTCATTCGTTGGGGTCGCGGAACAGCAGAGACTTCCTATGCCTCAAGAAGGGTGACTGAACCTGAAAGCTTGCTAAGAACATTTTTCCAACTACTCAGTTGGTCTAATAAAAGGTATCGCATCTACTCAAAGAACTTTGCCAGATAT
>NW_005842890.1:203579-204956 GCF_000455745.1 Alligator sinensis
CATTTCTAAGTACAGGTTTCCCTCGCTTTATGCGGGTTCTGAATGTGTGAATTCGCTCTTATGTGATGATCCTTCTTACATTTATATGCAAGGTAAATTCACTCTTATGTGATCAGTGTGGTGGAAGTCCACATTCAGCTGCTCTATGTGGTGCATTGTGGGAGTGATGCGCACCAAAATATAGTCTGTGTAGATCTGTGCTCCTTACTCACTGTCTGCAACATGTATTTCTATAGTTGCCACCCCCATTATGGTAACGTTTACCACCACCCTGTACTTGTGTGTACCATCTGCTGTTGGTGAGTACCAAAACTGTCTTGTAAAAGTGGTAGAAATGGGTCTGGCGGTCAGTACAGTTGAGTTCTTGAAATGCATCCCTATTTGTTACATTGTAAAGTGGGTTCCCTTTATGCATATTTGAGTTATGCTCCATATTCCAGGAACGTATGTACAGCATAAAGCGAGGGAAACCTGTATGTTTGTGACCAGGCTGGTTTAACCATTGTTTGTTTAGACCAGGGGTGAACAAAATACAGCCCGCAGGCTAGATTTGTCTTGCCAGATGCTTTCGTTTGACCTGCAGCACCCCCCAGTGAATTGTGCCCCACCCACCCTCCCCCCTGTGAGGCTGGGAGCGAGATGCCCATGTGTACACCCCCCAACATACCCTGTTGTACTTTGCTCCCACCCTCTTGGGCGGAACAGCCCAGCCCAGCCAGCAGCAGCTTCTGGGCGGGGCTCCTGCTGCAGCCACCCCATGGGACCCTGTTTGGCTTCCTGGAAGCCCAACTCACTTGGGGCAACAGGTAGAAAAGCAGTGGGGCTGGTGGGGGCAGGGGTGGAGTTGCAACTGGGCAGAAGCACGGAGCCTGTGCCCAACGGGGACAGCAGGAGCATAGAGTTTGGCAGGGCAGGATGTGGGAGGGAAGGGGGGGGTGTAGGAAGCGGGCCCCCCCACCCCCGTCCCCATGGTGTGCAGCCCTTACTGCTGCAGTCAGGGTGCTTGTGCCTGGTGCAGGCGCCTGGTAGGATCCAGTTCCAGCCAGCGCTACGTGTGGTGGTAGGAGTGCAGGCTGCCCAGCTGCCTCTATCGCTGGGGCTTTGCACTGCCTGCCTGCAGCTCCAGCAATCACACTGGGGGAAGCCCTGCGCTGGAGCCTACTGCCTTCTCTGCTCCCTGCTGCACAGGTCCCCACACTCTGCGAGGAGTGGAGGTAGCCCTTCCCCCTGCTTCCTCATGGAGTCCAGCACAGAGCTTCCCCACTGCAAGTGTAGGAGCTGCAGGCGTGCAGTGCGGAGCCCCTGTAACAGAGGTGACCCACACCTTGCCCCCACAACCCCCATTGACATATACATATAGCCCACCATACCATATTC
>NW_005842890.1:205140-238163 GCF_000455745.1 Alligator sinensis
CCCCCCCCAGCCATACCTTCTCACAACCCCCCCACTATACCCCCCCCCACACACACACACACACAATATAAGAGAGATGCTTTATTTTTGAGTTAATATGCAGTCCTTTCTATAGACAGTGCACAACCACAAGTTATGATGAATATTTTTTTGTAATAAAATTCAAATATAGTAGGTGTTTGACTTCTAGTTACAATTTGGTTTGCGTTTTTTTTTGGTTCTATGATGGCAACCCCCTCCCAAAATGGGGTGGGTGGGAAGCCAGGATTCTTCAGTTTCATACATTCAGTTATGTGCCAAGTATTTAATTTGGTAATGGTTTCTCCAAGTCATGGCAATCTATTCTCTATTGCTTATTTCTTGGGCTCCCTTAAGGGCCTGCAAACTGAGGTCTTTCATAAGAAGGAACACTTTAAATGGGAAGCAATAGCATTTATATTTGCACCATAATTGAGTTAGTATCATAGTGACATTGTGTTCACACTTTTTTTTTTTTCCCCACTTGGGTGTAGAGTACACTCCTGATGACACAGAAGGCTGATCTGTAGATTGTAACTGAGAAGACTGTCAACTCGTTTTGGTTTTAACTTGATCCAATAGGCCCATCTTTACATAGGGAGTGGGGAGCACTGAAGTGTAAAGAAGAGGCTAAGCAGCCATGTTCTCATGTTCGGTGGTCAACTAGAGCCACTTACTTGATTTCAGCCTCCACCAATGTGACTTGGTGGACTTTGAAATAAGGTAAGTGGTTCCAGTTAAAGCTTTACAACAAATGAGAGAGAAGCCACCAGTGCTCGCAGTATCGAGGCCATTTTTGTTTGTCCATGCAGTCCAGATTCTCATTACCTTGACAAATGTTTGCTTATCCTAATTACCTAATGTGTCACAAGTTCAGTGTCTTCTCTGCTTTAGTCTTGTGGAGCAGTTACTGGAGTTCGTGTCTGGTAGAATTCTCTCTCATATCCATGGTAGCTTCCTGTTTCCAGGATAATGGGCCAGGAAAAGTGATTGATTAGGCTTCTCCCAGTAGGCTACTTGCAATGGCTTTACTGTATGCCAACTGTACAGATAAACAGGCCATCATGTTACATTGGGACACCCAGATTTTCTCCTCATGATGGCAATTTCTCAAAACCCTTCTCTCTTGTCTGGATGATACAATTTGATACTGGCATCTGTGGGTACGTCTACACGAGATGCTACTGCGCAGTGGTTACTGCGCACTTATTTAGTACTTGTGTAAGCAAATAATAAATGTGCTGTAACGAGTTACTGTGCAGTAGTGCTGGTGAAATGTCTTTTAAGAGACGCTACTGTAGCATCTTGGCACGGTTTTTGCCATACAACACTATTGCGCAGTCAGCTTCTCATGTAGAGGTGCCTTGTAGGTCTCCATGTTGACCAGTACATCCTTCCCTGTACTTTTAGTTTCCTTTGCTTTTATATAGGGGAGTGGCACTCTAAGGTAGTGGTTCTTAACCTGTGGCCTGCGGACCCCTGGGCATCTGAAAATTATTTCTAAGGGGTTTGTGAAAGACAACTATGATCAATCAAAAGTATGCGAATACCCATATTTACAATTCAAAGAGGTCCGGCCCTCTATTCAAGATTTTTTAGGGATCTGCAAATGAGGAGAAAAAGAGTTGAAAACCACTGCTCTAAGGCATTGTTAGGGTCTTGGGGGGTGTGTGTGTGTGTGTGTGTGTGTGTGTGTGTGTGTGTGTGTGTGTGTTTAAAAAGTGTGGGGTGTGTGGGTTTTTAAAAAAAAAAAAAAAAAAAAAAGTTACAGTACCTTAGAATCATAGGGAAAAAAAAAAGTTGGAAGGGACCTCAGGAGGTCATCTAGTTGAACCTGTACAAAAAGGACCATCCCCAACTAGTTTATCCCATCTAAAGCTTTGTCTAGCTGGGGTCTTAAAAAAAACCCCAAACAAACAAAAAAAACCCCCAAAAAACAAAAAACCTCTAAGCAAGGAGACTCTACAACTTCTCTTGGTAACCTGTTCCAGTGTTTTACTACCCTCCCAGTGAGAGATTTTCCTAGTATCTAATCTAAACTTCCCTGGCTGCAACTTGATACCATTGCTCTTTGTTCTGTCATCTGTCACCACTGAGAACAGTTTAGCTCTATGCTCTTTTGTAGCTGAAGGCTGCTATTAAATCCCCTCTCAGTAGTTTCTTCTCCAGACTAAATAAGTATGAATGCACCGATAGGGATTTTTGGGGCCGATACCAATAGATGATTTTTAAGGAGGCATATCGGTCGATACTGATCCAATTTCTGATATGCAGTCTGGCAGCTTGAAGAGCAGTGTCCAGCTGGTAAGTCTGTTGAGGTGGAAGAGAAGGGGTGTGAGGGGCAGACTGAGGCCCCTGCAGTAAGGGAGGGAGTGGGGCAGGGTGGGTGTGGGGCAAAGCCATGGCTTGTCTTGGGGGGTTGGCCCCCACCACTGCGTGCACCCCTGGAGGGCATAGGGTGGGGGGGCAAGTGCTCCCAGATCTGCATGCAGGACAGGACGGGTTGCCACTGTGGGCTGGGGCTGTGTTCAGGGTGGGTTGCAACAGTGCTGGGAGGGGGGTTGCAGGGGCTACAGTGAGTTTTGGGGTGGCTGTAGTCCCACTCCCCATAACCCCGCTCCTAGTGCCACTGCTGCCTGCCCCGAGTGCAGCCCCAGCTTGCAGCGGGAAGCTGTGTTACCTGCCCCCTGCCCGCACCTCCCAGCCGAGCTGTGGCTCCATCCCCATGCCCTGCCCCACCCTGCCCTGGCTGGGCAGCCCGGGCCCCACTCCTTCCTTCATTGCAGGGGCTTTGATCTGCCTCCCCCCCACGCGCCTTGCCTTCCCCCTCCCCTTCCACCACAACAGACTTACCAGCTGGATGCAGCTGTCCAAGCTGGGCTGTGCTTCTGGTCCCATGCACGCTGCAACTGCGTGCATGCACAGGCCATTTATTGGCTGCATCAGGCCAAAAAAAAATAAAAAAATTCTTTATATTGGTGCCTATCTGATATTGGACTGACTGGTGCACCTCTATAAATAAGCTCAATTAGTTCCTTCAGCCTCTCCTCAGAAGTGATGTGCCCCCTAACCATTTTTGTTGTCTTTTGCTGGACTCTCTCCAATTTGTCCACATGCTTTCTGTAGCAGAGGGCCCCAAACTGGATACAGTATTCCAGGTATGGCCTCACTAGTGCTGAATATAAAGGAATAATCACTTCCCTTGATCTGCTGGTAATGCTCCTACCAATGAAGCCCAGTATGCCATTAGCTTTCTTTGCAACAAGGGCACACTGTTGGCTCATATTCAGCGTATTGTCCACTATAACCCCCAGGTCCTTTTTTGCAAGCTGTTGCTCTGAGAGGTCCCCAGCCTGTACTGGTACATGGGTTTGTTTCACCCTAAGGGCCTTAATACACGCTCCTACCTCCCCTCCATGGGTCCCATGCCTTGCGGATGTGCCTTTGTGTGTGTTACCTCTCCAGCCTATGGCCGGAGCAAACTGGGCATACAGTTGTAGCTCTGCTCTACGGCCCCAGAGCGCCACTCACACGCCACCCCTCTCTCACTGGGGTCCTGCTTACTCTGCTGGCTGTCACCGAGCCTCTTTCATACTGCCCTCTCTCAGGGCCATACTCATACCACCTGGCCTCACCCGGCTTCGGGCTTAGCTCTCCATGCCTCGGTCTGCCCTGGCACAGTCTGTTGTGTGTCTCCTGCTACCCTCACTTGAGCATTGACTGAATGATTCTACAACTGCTGGCCTACTACTTCGCTCCTGGCCCCTCGCCGGGCCACTATGCCTCTACTGGGCCGCCTCACTCGCCCATACTCACAGGGCTACTCTAGTAGTCACCCTTCTTCACTCAGGGTCTCTCTAGTAGCCACCCCCAGGCTTTACCCTGCTACCTGGGCATGACTCCAGGTCCCTCCTCCAGCCTGAGCTCTGCCTCAGGGCTCCTTAACAAGCCTGGGCTCCCCCTGCTTGTTAAAACACCACCAGGGACGTGGGGCTGGGGTTATAAGGCACCCCAACCCACCTTTCACCAGGGAGGTAACTGGCCTGGTATTTCCTGGGGGCTCCCACACCACTAGGATCCCACACCAGGCCACCCTTCCCCAGCAGGGTGCAGTTTTATGTCTTACCCAGGACAAGGGGTCACCTCCACCCTATAGCCCCTACCCTTACCTACTGACTATAGCCAAATCAGCCTCTCAGCCTGATGTTTTCTCCTTCCTCCTGCTGCAAACTGCAGCCCAGCTTATATCCCTGGGTCCAAAATGGCTGCCCTCATCAGGCACCTGGCTACTGCCTGTTTTCTGCCGTTAAAGTGGCACGACCAAAGGTGCACTGCCACAGGCTGCCAACTAGACATTGAGCTGTTGACTACTATACTTTGAGACTAATGATCCAGCCAGTTTTGTATCCACCTTACAGTCCATACATCCAATCCATACTTTTTTAGCTAGCTTGCTTGTGAGACTATTGTGGGAGACTGTATCAAAAGCCTTGCTTAGGTCACGGTATATCACTTCCACTGATCTCCCTGCATCCACAGAGCCAGTCATCTCATAGAAGGCAATCAGATTGGTCAGGCATGACTTGTGCTTGGTGAATCCATGCTGACTGTTCCTAATCATCTTCTCCAAGTGCTTAGAAATGGATTATTTGAGGACCTGCTTCATGATTTTTCTGGGGACTGAGGTGAGGCTGGCTGATGTATAGTTCTCTGGATCCTCCTTCCCTTTCTTAAAGATGGGCACTATTATTTGCCCTTTTCCATTAGTCTGGGACCTCTCCTGATCACCATAAGTTTTCAAAGATGATGGCTAGCAGCTCTGCAATCGCATCAGCCAACTCCCTCAGCACTCTCAGGTGCATCCCATCTTGCCTCATGGACTTCTACAGAGCTGGCTTTTCTAAATATTTCTTAACCTGTCCATTTGCCACTGTTGGCTGCTCACCTCCTCCCCAAACTATGCTGCCAGGTTTAGTAGTCTGGGAGCTGACCATGCTTGTGAAGACTGAGGTCAAAAAGGCATTGAGTACTTCAGTGTTTTCTGCGTCCTCTGTCACTAGGTTGCCTCCCCCATTTAGTAAAGGACCCACACTTTCCTTGAACCTACTCTTGTTGCTGACATACATACGGAAACTTCTTGTTACCCTTCACATCCCTTGCTAGCTGCAACTCCAATTCTGCTTTGGCCTTCCTGACTTCACCCCTGCATGCCCTGGCTATACTCTTAAATTCCTTTCTAGTTGTTTGTCCAAGTTTCCACTTCTTATAAGATTCCTTCTTGTGTTTTATCCTACTGAAGAGGTTCCTGCTGAGCCAAGCTGGTGTTCTGCCACAGTTGCTAGATTTCCTGCATGTTGGCATGGTTTGTTCCTGTGCCCTTAGTAAGGTTTCTTCAAAGACAGGTCCCCAAATGTTCCTTTTTCCCTTGCTGCCTCTCACCAAGCTTAAAGGCTCCCCTTCAAAGAGGGGGATGGCAAGCAGACCTGTGAACTGCTTGCAAACTGCTTGCCCTGTTGGCTTGTTCCCTGGTCGCTCAGGGCATAGGTGACATGTAGGCGGGGCTATGGGGGGGCCCAAGGCCCCCCCCCCCCCCCCGACAGGGTTGCTGCTGCCATTGGCACCTGTGGGTGCTCAGCAGCTCTACTCCCACCACCAATGCTGCTGGTGGTGCCTGCTAGCTCTGCCCCTGCTCGCCCCTGTTCGCTAGCTCTGCCCCTGCTGCTGACGCGGTCATCGGTGTCTGCGGGTGCTGCCCCAAACTCAGGAGACACCAGTTGCCCGTGGCTCAGGGAGTCTCCTTTTCTACCCTGTTGTGCCTGGACTGGTTCCACCCTGTTATGGCTTTTGTCAGGCACAATCAGCAATCACTCAGCTACCAACACTTCCAGCTTCTCAGAACAGAGGCAGAAAACACACCGAGGCCAAACACACAGGCAGCTCTGACTCGCCTACCTTCTCAGGGTAGTATCTGGTGCCTGGCTCCTCTTTCTCTTCCCTTTCCCCTTCCCCTTCCTTCTCTTGCTCCCAGCGAACTGCTTGCAAATTGCTACCCCTGTTTGCTTGCTCAGGGCAGTTAATATAGATAGTTACCATAAAATAGCTGGTGTACTATTAGCAATTTACATCATGTTAACTTGTTTGTGCACCCATTCATCTACATTGTGAAGGGCTTTCTGGGAAGGCAAGTCTTTGGCAGTCATTTCAGTACACAAAGTGATATTTCACTTCATGTTTCAGATTACGTAGTTGGGATTTTTATACATTTAAAAAAAACTTTTCTAGTCTCAAGTGCTTAGGGTGTTCTTTTACTGTACTAGTCCATATATTTTATGCCATTCCTGTATCTGTGGATTTTGATTATTGAATTGTAAAGCCAAAGAAGTTGAAAACACCACATGATTGGCTGTTAATTCCAAGCTACAGAAAATGTTTGGAATAATTAAGCTAAAGATGTACAGATTTAATATATTCTTATGATAAGCTTATAGCTGCTGTTAATGACCACAGCTAAAATAGGTGTGCCTGTCACGTGTTAGTACAGTAAAAGCTCTGTTATCCGGCATGAGTGGGGAATGGGGGGTGCCGGTTACCTAACAATTCCGGTTATCTGAGGCAGGGGTTTTCAACCTTTTTGAAAACCCCTGTGGAGTTGGGGGTGGGGAGAGTGGTGGCAGCTGCACATGGAACGGGGTGGCGGCAGCTGCATGTGGAGCAGCAGCAGCACAGGGTGGTGGGTGGTGGCAGCGGCCAGCTGGCCATCTGGAAATTCTAGTTAATAGTGTTCCAGATAGTAGAAAGCCAATTAACACAGATTTTAACTGCACATAATATATAACAAGCATTGGCCTCTGAGAGAGGCACAAATCAATTTGCAGTGAAAATGTTCTGTGGCTATGCAGTGTCCTGCAAGTCAGACATTGCATAGTCATCAGTTTTCATAACAAAATTCTTCACTTCACAAACAAAAATACTTTTTTTACTCCCTGGATTTTATAGGCCTTGTTTACATTACAGAGCTAGAGCTGCTGCTGCTGCTTTTGGAGTTGTCCCGGGAGAGCTTCTTAGTTGAAATGTGGTGTATGCCTGCAGAAGGGGTTTTCTGCTGGCTTAGCCACCCCATCTCCCTGGACAGCATGAACTAACCCAGGAAAAAGTGTTCTTTTGTCTGGACAGCTGTGTCTAGGTCTGGGGTTTTGCCAGCATAGCTTCACCAGTACGAGATGTGATCTTTTCACTCAGCTAGCCATCACAATTACGTCAGCTAAACATTGTAGTGTAAAGACCAGACTTGGGTATCTGTGGATTCATTGCATAGTTAGTGATGTTTGTGGCTTGAATTCAGGTTGAATAAAACATGGTTCAGGGGTCTGTTTCTTGTGACTTTTCTTGCCTGTGACACGAGTTTGAGGCCAGAGTCAGGTATTCAGGGATTTACACTGACCCACCTGTGACGATTCTTTGATGGTGTCAGGCTGCTATTTTTGTTTCTTGTTAGAAAATACTTTGCAGCAGGGGATAAATATTGTGCATTTACTTATCTGTCTTTAACCTGCATGCCCTCCTCTATGAAGTTTGGGAAGATCTTGAAGCTGAACACAAATGGTCTTTGTTACAAAGCATTGATTTGTGTTGGCAGTTGAGTTTTGAAAGCATGTGTTTTTCATTTAGTCTGCTTGCTCTTCCAGCTCTATACTTCCAGTCCCTGTGCCAACTTTCTTTTTTCTAAGTCTAATATGAAAATGTTTTTCTTAAGCTTGAATGGTTGAAAAGTACGAAAATGAGAGCCTTTGCATTTAGCATTTAAACAGACCCTTGCTTCCTTCATGGAAGGCATTTCCACATTCATGTGCAGGGTAGACTGATGCTTCTTTATAATGCATTAACTGATGCATGTTGTGTCTGATTAGTAGAAAAGGGACTTCAGAACTGCAAATCTAGAAGAGTGATCTGTGTATATTGATATTAAAGTCTGATCTTTGCCTGCTTGTGTCTTGTTTTCTTACAAAAACAAAAAATGGTAAAATTATTTTAACTGATTTTTGGAGGTGAAGAGGTAGATTTTGCAACATTTCTCAGGGATCATTCTAGATAATGCTTCCTGCTCATTAATGTTGCTGCTATTGTCACAAGTTTGTTCAATTTTTGAATTGTCTCAACAGCCATCTTTAAAAGGCCTTCTTCCATTTGTGCACAGTTGCCCCTTTGAGCACAACTGTTTTTGTTCTTGTAAAAATGAACGTGGATGGGACTTGAGTAACAAGCCTTCTCTCTAATTATCAGCAATCCCTCAATTCTAGGATGATTTCTACCATAGCTCATTGATAAGTCTCAAAGTGACTTAAGAATCCAATCCTTGAGCCCCAGATGCATCCATAGAAGTTGCAACGGAAAGGAGGCTGCAGGCTGGGATTTCTCTCCTTTTTTCTGTTCTCTGCGCTCTCTCCTCTGCTTTGAGACACTTTACCATGAAGTGGGCTGCCACTTGGTTGAGGTTGCAGCACCGTTAGAGTCGGTTGGCAGCAAGCTTCTCCCAGCTTTTGAGGAGCTGAGCTGCTCCCAGGCTGTGCCAACCTTGATTTCTAGTGAGGGCTACAGTATTGCCAACCCCACCTTGCCAAAAATCATGAGATGAACTTTTAAAAAATCAAGAGACTGGCATGTAAATTATGAGATGCTGTTTTTGAAGTGTGTGTGTGTGGGGGGGGGGGGGGGGGTGTGGAACCAGGGAAAGGGGGTCCCTGCACACCCTGACAGCGTGTGGGGTACTGTGGGTCAGGAGTGAGAAGCAGTAGCAGGGCTGGGCATTTTGTGGTTTGGGAGTGAGGAGCAGACAGAGACACGGACGCACAGAGACACTGATAGCACCCAGCTGGTAAGTGGAAGGAGAGGGGTGAGGCAGATCAAGGTCCCCTCTGTGGGAGAGGGGCAGGGGCGCATGGGGTCCTGGGACCAGGGCGGTTTGTCCAGAGGTGTGGGGGGAGGGGCATGGCCCCCAGCAGCAGTGCACGCCCTTGGGGGAGCCATGGGGACATGTGCCCGCTGTGGGGCAGAGCTTGGTAGGATGCTCCAGCCTGGGGCTCTGTGCCCTGCTGCCTTGCCCCAGGAGACCCACCTCTGCCCCACATATCCACACACACCCCCATGCCCCCTACCAACCCCCCACAGTATACAAGAGTAAGACTTCATTTTAAGCTATTGTTCAGTCACTTCTGTGTACACCACACAAACACATGTAAATCATGACAAAAATATTTTTTGAAATCAAATTAATGAATGTTGTAGATGTTTGATTCTTAGAATATAATTTGGTATTTTTCTGGTTCGGAGATAGCAAAACTCCTTGCTGAAAGGAGTATTTCCAGGGTAAAGGGGAGGGCCTTTTGGTGGCAAAGGTCAGGGGTTAGGGTGCAGGACTTCTGATCACAAGATGACAGCCAGGGGGTGGGGCACCTATCAAGGGGTAGAGCTACCCATGTGGCCCTTGACAGTTTGCCTAAACTTGGTAAACAGCCCTCTGCCCGAAATAATTGCCCCAGGGACTGATTGACTAGGGAGAATAATTGACTAGGAAGAAATGAAGGATAAAATTGAGTCTGTTAATGCACAGTGTGATGTTTTACACCCTCCAAAACCATTCATTGTGGAGAGAGTTTTTATCTTCACTTGAATTCCAGGTGAGTGACTGCTTAAAGCTTGATTTACATTTATTCTAGGATGAATCTATGGAATAGGAATGCCCCAACATTTCTGTCTGCAGACATTGATGTAAAACCTATGGATTGCAGCTTTAACAGATCTTTAAAGACAGTAAATTTTGTAGCTATTGGATTACTTCTGCTTCCCTGGTTCTTTATCTATCAGGAAGTTTAACAGTTTTTCAATCTGTGCTCTTTGAGTGAGAAAGCATGGATCTAAATTGGCCATAGTACAAATCTTCTTGAGCTCAGAGTTCAAAATAAGTAAATGTACACACTCCTATAACTACTGATAAATCAGATCTGTTGGTTGTTTTGTTTTGTTTTTTTTTGCCAGAAAGGGGAAAATGCCTCTGATGGGGAAAATAAGGCATTGTTCTAAGATCAGGGTTATCAAACATATGGCCTAAAGGCTAGATCTGGCTTGTGGAGCCTTTCTATAAATTACACTGGGAGTTGTGTGTGTGTGTGTGTGGGGGGGGGGGGGGGGGGGGGTAGTGTCACCTGCTGTGGAATTTGAGGCTTTTTGACTGCATTAGCCACAGCAGTTACCCCCATGCTCCAGGCTGGATCTGGCCTGGGAGGAGCCCATCTCAGGGCCCCAAGTGAATTTGACACTTCTGATCTAGATGAACTGAAGAGAAATCAATCCTTTTTGTTTTGCCCAGTTGAGAGTTAACTTATCAGGTAAACAGTACCCTTTCCTGCTAAAGTGAGCATAGGGCAGTTAGTTATGTACCAAATCATTTGCCCTGTAATTTGCACTTGAGTGCTGGCCAGTGCTGTTGAATGCAGAGTTATTGTAAAGCTAATCCAAAACCCACAAGCAGAATTGTTGGCGATCCATCTGTAAACATTCCTCTTGTTAGGGATAGTTAATCAGGCTCTTAATGCACAAAATGCTTGATTTCAAAACAAGCTGCTGCTTTCAGAGTGATTGTCAGAGTTAGAGGCAAAACATGATCTGACTTGTCCATGTCTTTGTTTTCCATACTTTGTGTTGTACCTTCCATATACTTCCTGCTTATTAGGATGAATCTCTAGAAGAGGTGTGTTCTTGGCAACCTGCTTCATGAGGTGAAATCTCAGGGACCTGAAGGCAGTTTGCAGTTCTTATCTGAGTTAATAGGTTGGTTTGAACTGCAAACTACCTTTATGTTGGTGACAATGTTACTATGTCTCAGCTAACAGGGTTTATAAATAGATATTTTTCCTCTTTAGTGAAAACGAGTTGAAATTCCAGTAAAATTGTGAGCTGCCCTCTGGAACACTATACAGATAATATTTTGGTCCAGGAGTGCCTGAACTAGCTGTGAAGCAGACCTCACTGAGTTGCCCTTGTGCTGCTCTGTGTTAGGTTCTGGGAGTTAGCAGCATACACTGCTTAACTGTGGACCATGAGTATGTATGGTGGGTGATGCTTGATGAAAGTAAACCAAAAAATTACTTCTGTCTTGTTTGAAGTTTGCTTTTTTAGTGAATTATAGACATTTACCTAGAGTGATAAAGAGGGAGGCTAATGACGGCATCAGTATTGACTTGCCAAGTTCTTTGAGTTCAGAACTCATGAAACATTCATGTTAACTGGATGGGGTTAGCACGACAGGGCACAGGTCATTCAAATGCTTATTTAACTGCTGATTGGTTTAGAAAGAAGTCAGCAACTAAATATGAAGAAATGTTTTCCAAAGCCACCCAAGATTCAGGATGATCATCAGCTTAAGACAAACAGGCAAAGTTTGCTGGCTGAAGAGATTGGGACTTCTGAGCATTCCCATGTAAGTGCTGGGGTTTTCTTTGGAACCAAAGCCTGGGAAGTCCATGAGTATATGTTCCAGTCACTGACATGATGATGGAGATACCAGAAGCTTTTTTTATTTTCTTGTTTTGATGCTGAGCCATTGGACCGATGAGGTTTCTAGAAATTCAGGGAGGACATAGTTCGTCACTTTCGCCTTTGCATGGGGATGAAGCAGTATTTGGAGGAATGCTCTTAGTGGTGGGATGTTTGGAGCATTCCAAGAGATAAAGGAAACATCACCCTTGGGATCAGAGATTGTTAGAGAACCTAGCACAGTGGGATCTTGGTCCGCAAGTCAGACTTCTGGGTGTTTCAGTGAGATGGATAACAACTGTGCAGTCTCTGGGATTGCCTGAAGTTCCAACATATCAAAAGATTTTCTTTAAGTTTCCTGGTTTAGAATAGGGGCTGGCAACCTTTTACAAGCAGTAGTCTGAACCAATCTGTCCAGTCCAGTGTGACCTGAGTAGCTTTGGCAGTGCCTCAGTGACAGGGATTTTTCCCTGCACCCATATTGGGGACCAGGCAACTAGGAAGTGTGCCCATGCTGCTTCTGACACTTCTAGCCCTCCACTCCCTGGCTAGTGTGGATGCACCTTCCAGCCTGTGGGGAGCTGTGCCAGGACCAGGTTTCTGCAAACTGTGTCTGTGCTGCCAGTTGGCCTTCTCTGTTTTGGAGGCAGAGATGTTTTTATCTTGTCCCCATACAGCACACCAAGAATAAGTAATGGTGAAAAGGCATTGGGATGTCATCTCTGGGCAAGTGGGCTTCTATCTTTTTACATAACAGTCAAAGAACAGGAATGTTCTTAAACCCCTGCAAAACTTAATTTAATCATGTTTTAAATGAGGAATTTTATCCCTGATCCCAATAATTGTGCCTTGCCATGTCAGGCATTCAGAGTCTTTCACAGCAGGATGTGTGATTGTTGGGATCTAGGATAAAATTCCTCGGATTGCATTAGGTGTCTGCTGCAGTGTGCAGCTGGCAGCATGTGTACAGAGAGCTGTGGGTGTTGAACTCCCTGAACCCCAGCTTCCATGCAGCTGCATGGACCCCATTGTCAACTGCCTGCTCCACAGACTGGTAAATCTGGCATTGGGCTGCACATATGACTTGAAATGTTACTGTGGGGGTGGGGGGCGGGAGCAAGGTGAGCTGATCAGGTGACCCCCCCCACTTGCACAGAGGGACATTTAAAGCCTCACTGTGCAGCTCAAAGCTGGTCTGCATGCCATATGTTCAAATTACAGCGCAATACAGACCAGCCACAAAGGTGTTTTGCAGTATCTGTCTGAGTGGTTTGACATTTTATCACTCCATAAACTGGTTGAACATGTGGCATGTTATGACATATTCCATGGTTAACAAGTTAATCACATGATAATGGTCTGCCAGGTTTTCCTTTTCAACCTCTTGATACTGCCTGGGCTGTTGTATAGTAAGCCGAAGAACTGAGGAAGGTAGTGTTTGTGTCCAGAGGACTCAACAGAATCTAGCAAGATAAAAATTGGGAGGAGAGGACTGCGAGAAGCTGTGCTGCTGCTTTCTGAAACGAGAAAAGGCAATTGAAGGTAAGCCAAAGGGCCATGAAATTCTAACCGTGGTAGCTGTGGGGACTATACATGTAGAAGCTGGACCAGTAGGACCAAGCTTGGAGAAATGTTGATTGTTCTTTGGAGTGGCTCACTCTGCTGAATTTGAACACAGGCTATTTTCCATTTCAGCTCCAAAGTGCTCTTTTAAAAGAAGTTCAGCTAGTAGCTTTGGTAATTAATAGTAACCGTAGAATAATTAAGTGAACCTGATACTGGGAGCGGGAGAGTGATAGGGTATCTAAAAATGACAGTGTTCTGTTGACCTTTTAGAAGAAGAAAGGGCTCAATACAATGAGGAGGGGAGTTTAAAAGGTCCTAAACTTAAAAGTAGAGAGAGTAAAACCCTAAAATGTTTACTTTAGAAAAATACTCAGGCACCGGGTTCTGGAAGGCAGTGATTATACTAGTTTGGCTAAATGTTTCCTTCCTGAAAGAGCATTTAAATCAAAGAAATGATTCACAGTTAAGGAACTCTCATGAAGGCAGCAGTTACAAGAAGGTCGTTTAGCACTTGGAGCCAGGCGTGTGCTTTGGCAGCTGTAACTATGACTGAGCAGCCCTTTTGAGGATCTGCTCTGCTCACCACACATGGGGAAGGGGCTAGAAAGGGTGCCCTAACCATAGTCTGACTACCTTCTTTCTGACTGGATAGCTAAGTCAAAATCAACAAAAATGCACAATTGGTTTTGGGACCTGGAACATCAGGACCCTCATGGACAATCTGAAGAATGCCCAGAGTGCCCCACTGCAATCATGGCTTGAGAACTCAGGTGACACAACATTGACATTGCTGCTCTGAGCGAGACTTGGTGAGTAGGAGATGGGTAGCTCAAAGAACAAAGAGGTGATTATACCTTATTCTAGAAGGGTAAACAGGAAGGGGAATGTTCATAGAATCATAGAAGTAGGGTCGGAAGGGACCTTGTAGAGCTTCAAGCCCGACCCCCTGCCTGGGCAGGAGGAAAACTGGGCTCAAATGCCCCCAGTCAGGTAGGCATCAAGCCTCTTCTTAAAGACCCCCAGGGTAGGAGCCAGCACCACTTCCCTTGGAAGTTGATTCCGGATCCTAGCCGCCCTAACTGTGAAGTAGTTCTTACGGATGTCTAATCTAAACCTACTCTCCAACAACTTGTGGCCGTTATTCCTTGTTATCCTGGGGGGCACTAGGGGAAACAAGGTCTCCCCCAAACCCTTCTGGTCCCCCCTACTGAGTTTATAGATAGTCACCAGGTCCCCCCTCAGCTTTCTCTTGTGAAGGCTGAACAGGTTCAGGTCCCGTAGCCTCTCATTGTAGGGTCTTGCCCTGCTGTCCCCGGATCATGCTGGTGGCCTTCCTCTGGACCCTCTCAATGTTGTCCACATCCCTCTTGAAGTGGGGTGCCCAGAATTGGACACAGTACTCCAGCTGCAGCCTGACCAGTGTCACGTAGAGGGGGAGGATCACCTCCTTGGCCCTACTTGAGATGCACAATAGGGTCTGGTTAGCCCTGCTGACTGTGACCTCAAATTGTCAGCCCATGTTCATCTTGGAGTCATTAATGACTCCAAGATCCCTTTCTGCCTCCGTGCTCTCAAGAAGGGAGTTTCCCACCTTACGGGTCTGCTGCTGGTTACTACTGCCCAAGTGCAGCACCCTGTACTTGTCAGTATTGAAATGCATCCTGTTTTTGTTAGCCCACCCCTGCAACCTATCCAGGTCTTTCTGCAGTCTTTCCCTCCCTACTAGGGTGCCCACTTCACCCTAAAGAGGAATTTCTCCTTGTTAGCTCACTCACCCCAAGTCACCAGAGCTGGGACTTGAACTTCAACCTCCCCTGTGGTAGGCAGAAACACTACCACACAGCCATCAGTACTGGTGTTGGCTTTGTGGAGTTGGTTTTGCCATTGAGAATAAACTCAGCTCAATGAATTCTGTATTGGACTGAATGAGCACCTTGTAACTCACCGTCTTAAACTGGCAGGGAGCCAGTATGCCACTGTCATCAGTGCATATGCCCCAACTCATGACACCGTCAATGAAACCAAGGAGGAATTCAATGCAAACTGTGACCAAGTCCTTTCTGGCATTGTGGAGGGAGACAGACTTATTCTTAGTGATTTCAATGCTTGTGTCAGAAGGAACTCCAACATCTGGAATGGAACCATCGGCAGGGAAGGTGTGGGAAAAGTCAGCTCCAATGGCATCCTTCTTTTGACCAAATGTGCAGAACATGGACTCACCATCACCAACAACCTGTTCCACCAGAAAAATAATCATGAGACATCATGACAACACCCGTGATTCAGTCATTGGCACTTTATTGATTACATCATTGTTCGTGCCTAGGATCACAAAGATGTCTGTGTCACCCAAGCTATGTTAGGAGCTGACAGCTACTGGACCAATCACCAACTTTTCCACTCGGTTATGTCATTTAAACTGGCTCCTGAACGACGGCTGCAGCAGAAGCAATGTCAACAGAAGAACAATATCAAAGGGCTCAAGGACCCAATCAAGTGAGACCTCTTCCACCAATGCCCCAACAAAAAACTGGTAAATTCCAATCAACAACAATAGGAGAATGTTGGCAGCACTTGGGAAGCCTTCAAGTCCATCATCATCAGCGCCTGTGAAGAGACGCTTGGATTCTTTATCAGGAAACATCAAGATTGGTTTGATGAGAATGACTGGGAGATCCAAGAGTTGATCAACTGTAAGCACAAGGCCTTTTTTAGCTTAACAGCACAACATCAACTCCAAGCAAAAGAAACTGAATCAACAACAAGCCGAGGCAGAGGTCTGGAGGTAGACCCACGATATGAAGAACAGATGGTGGGAAGACAAGGCAAAGGAGATTCAACAGCTTGCTGACATCCATGATATACATGTTTTTCTCAATGCCACCAAAGCCATCTATGGTCTGAGCACTCAGGAACCAACCCCCGTGAGACCTAAGGATGGAGGGTATCTGATCGAGGAAAGATGAACCATCAATGCCCATTGGAAAGAGCATTTTGAAGACTTTTTCAATCAAGGCTTTTGTTGATGAGATTTTTTTTTTTAAACTCCATCCTACAACACCTAGTTAGAAATGATCTTGGAACCTCTCTAACCCTTGATGTTGTGAGGAAAGCCATCAAACAGATGAAGAACGACAAGGCATCTGGAGCTGATGGAAATCTCTGTCAAAATCTTCAAGCGGGAGGAGAAGTACTCGCATCATAGCTCCATGCCCTCATCTTAAGGATCTGGAATGAGGAAGAAATCCCAGATGACCTCAGGGATGCCATGATTGTGACAGTCTTCAAGAAGACACAAGTCCAACTGTGGAAATTACAGAGCAAGGTCCTGTGGTGGACCTTGCTGTCCACCACAGGAAAGATCATTGTGAGAACCCTCCTGAACCTTCCGTTTCCACTTGCTGAAGAGCTGCTCCCAGAATCTCAGTGTGGGTTTAGGGCATCAAAAGGCACAATTGACAGGATCTTCACAGCTTGTAAGCTGCAGGAGAAATTTCAGGAACAAAATTAAATCTTTCTACGTGGCCTTCTTTGACCATAGGAAAGACTTCAACTCTGTGAACTGAGAAGTGCTGTGGAGGATCCTTCTGAAGTATGGATGCCTACTGAAATTCATCATCATTCTTTGCCTGCTTCATGATGGCATGTGAGTGGTGGTTCTCAGTAATGAATATGTCACAGATCTCTTTGAGGTCAAGGCAGGAGTTAAGCAAGGCTACATCCATTGCTCCAACACTCTTCTCAATATTCCTTACTGCAATGTTACATCTGATCATCAACAAGCTTCCAGCCAGAGTGGAGCTACACTACTAAATGGATAGTGGGTTGTTTAATATCAGCCAACTCCAAGCCAAAACCAAGATCACCTTGAACTCAGTCATGGAGCTCCAGTACACTGATGATGCTATAGTGCAGTGTGTGCTCTTGGAAGCAGACCTTCTGGCAATCATTGACGTCTTTACTGAAGCATACGAAAAAATGGGACTGACACTTAACGATCAGAAGACTAAGGAACTCCATCAGCAAGGTTTTAGTGAGCAGTCTCTAGATCCGGTAATTCAGACACACAGTGAGACTCTGGAGAATGTTGGAAGCCATCTCTTACAGAAGGCTGACATCAACCAAGAAATCCAACATTGCCACAGATGTGGAAGTGAAGCCTTTGGATGCTTGGTGAAACAGGTGTTTGAATATCACAACATCAGATGTGAAACTGAGCTCATGGTTGATCAGGCAGTCATGATCCCCATCTTACTATATGTGGTTGAGATGTGGACAACATAAAGGAAATGCCTCAAGTCACTGGCAAAGTACCATCAACACTGTGGAAGTTCCTTTAAATCCAGTAGGTAGACAGCCACATTACATTAGTGTCCTCTCACGAGCAAACGCTGCAAGCATTGAGGCAGTAATCATCTGACATAAACTTTGTTGGGCTGGCTCTGGACGTCTAATCCTAGACTCCTGAAGAAAGTTTTTTATTCTCCCAGCTCAGTCAAGGCGTATGCTCAAGAGGCAGAGAGAGTGCTTCAAGGACATCCTCAAGGCCAAGTTGAATAAATGTAAATTTATTCAATAAATTGACATTAACTCATGGGAGACTACCTACCCCCTCAAATGGAGGAAGACTGGAGGCAGGCAGTGGATTGCAGGTCTGCTCCCGCTCTGGACCATGCCAGTCTCCATGGAAACCCTGGCCCTGCAATGTCATGGCTCCCCCGCTACTGGTCTTGAAACTGGCTGCACCGATGTGGGCAGAGGCTGTTGGGAAACAAAGTCTGACTTCCAGCCAGACCCACCATTTTGCCCACCCCTGTCCTAACCTGTCCTTTTGCCATTGTTTAGGGTTACCGTAAGTCTGGGTTTTCCTGAACATGTCCTCTTTTTAGGACCCCTGTCCTCGTGTCCGCATGGGTTTTTGAAATGCAAGTAAATGTCCAGGTTTTTGCTTTGCTTCTGCTTTCCCAGGCTGGTTGTTTGGGGTTGGGAGCAGTGGGCAAGGTGATTGGCTGTCAGGGCTCATGTGGTTGGGCCCTGGCAAACTCCCAGGTAAGAGAGACAGATTTTGTGTGTATACATGTGCTGCATGGACAGCAGGGCTGGCAGGGCAGGGGCTGCAGGTCAGGAGTGAGAGGCACTGGCAGTGCTGCAGGGGGCAGGGAGCTGCGGGTTGAGAGTGAGGAGCACTGGCAGGGCTGAGGGGGTGGGTCAGGGTCTGTGGCTCAGGAGTAAGGGGCGCTGGGGGGGCAGAGGGCTGCGGGTCAGGTGTGAGGGGCACCAGTGGCAGGGGGAAGGGGCTGAGGGTTGGGAGTGAGGGTCACCAGCCGGGCTGGGGTGGCAGGGGCTGCGGGTCAGGAGTGAGGGGCAGGGCTGGGGAGGGCAGGGGGCTGTGGGTTTGGAGTGTGGGGCACTGGCAGTGCTGGGAGTGAGTGGCAGAAGCAGGGTACAGGCATATCACTGCCCCTCCCCATCATATACCCCCCCATCTGCCCACTCATCCTCTTTTTTGGTACTGGAGATATGGTAACCCTACTGTTGGCTGCTCACTTCCTCCCCAAACTGCTGCCCGGTACAGTAGTCTGGGAGCTGACCTTGCCTATGAAGACTGAGGTGAAAAAGGCATTGAGTACTTCAGCCTTTTCTGCATCCTTTGTCTCTAGGTTGCCTTCCCCACTTAGTAAAGGACCCACACTTTGCCTGAACCTCCTCTTGTTGCTGACATACATGTAGAAACCCTTGTTAACTTTCACATCCCTTGCTAGCTGCAACTCCAATTGCACTTTGGCCTTTCTGATTTCATTCCAGCATGCCTGAGCAATGCTCTTATACTCCTCCCTAGTTTGTCTGAGTTTCCACTTTTTATATGCTTCTTTTTTATGTTTTAGCTTACTGAAGTGTTCCCTGTTAAACCAAGCTGGTCTTTTGCCCTAGTTGCTAGTCTTCATGCACAGCAGCATGGTTTGTTCCTGTGCCCTCAGTAAGGTTTCTTTAAAGACAGCCAACCTCTTTGGACTGCTTTCTTCCTTAGACTGACCTCCCAGTGGATCGTGCCCATGAGTTTCCTGAGCGAGTCCATGTCTGCTTATACGAAGTCCAGGGTCTGTATTCTGCTGCTCTCCATCCTTCCTTTCCTTAGGATCCTGAACTCAATCGTTTAGTGGTCACTGTTGCTCAAGTTGCCAGCCACTGCTACATTCCCCACCAATTCTTCCCTGTTTGTGAGCAGCAGGTCAAGAAGAGCACTGCCCCTAGTTGGGTGTTCCAGCCCTTGCACAAGGAAGTTGTCCTCAACACTCTCTAAAAGCTTCCTGGATTGCCTGGTCAGTGCTGTCTTGCTCTCCCACCAGATGTCAGGGTGATTGAAGTTCCCCCCCCCCATGAGAACCAGGGGCTGTGATCGGGAAACTTCTGCTAGCTGTTTGAAGAAAGCCTCATACACCACTTCCTCCTGGTCTGGTGGTCTATAGCAGACCCCCAATACAACACCCCTTTATTGCTCTCCCCTCTAACCCTAAACCATAGATTTTCAACAGGCCTGTCTCCAGTTTCATACTGGAGTTCTGAGCAATCATATGGCTCTCTTGCATGAAGAGCAACTCCTCCTCCTCTTCTCCCCTGCCTGTCCTTCATGAACAGTTTGTTGTACCCATCTATGACAGTGCTCCAGCCATGCGAGCTATCCCACAAAGTCTCTGTTATTCCAATCACGTCATAGTTCTGTAACTCTGTGAGGTTTTCCAGTTCTTCCTGCTTGTTTCCCAGGCTCTGCGCATTTGTGTACAGGCACCTGAGGTAACTAGTCGATTGTCCTGCTTTCTCAGGAAGTATGAGAACACCTCCCTTGTTACCCGCTCCTGCTTGCTCTTGCTCCAAGTTATTGACCTCCCTACTTACCTCTGGGCTTTGGTCTTCATCCCCTGGCAACCTAGTTTAAAGCCCTCCTTACTGGTTAGCAAACCTGTCTGTGAAGATGCTGTTCTTCTTTGTCAGGTGGATCCTGTCTCTTCCTAGCAAGTCTTCTTGGAACATCATTCCATGGTCAAAGAAGCCAAAGCCCTGCTGATGATACCACCTGTGCAGCAAGACACTGATCTGCAGAATGCCTCCTACCTGGGCCCTTTCCCTGGACCAGAAGAATCAAAGAGAACACCATCTGAGCACCTGTCCCCTTCACCCTTGCACCCAGAGCCCTGTAGTCATTTTTATCTGCTCAGGGTCTCCCCTGGCAGTATCATTGGTGCCCACATGGATGAGCAGCATGTGGCAGTAGTCAGAGGGCAGATATGTCTCAGTAATCCTTCTGTGACATCTCGGATCCAGGCAAGCAGCAGACCTCCTGAGACAACAGGTCGGGCTAGCAGATGGATGCTTCTGTCCCCCTGAAAAGGGAGTCTCCAGCCACCACCACCTGCTACTTCTTTTTGGTGGCACAGTGGTCTTGATCCTTCCAACCTTGGAGAAGCTTGGCCTGTTCTCCTTCAAAGGACTGTGCTCCTTCTCTGTTGCTAGGGCTCCATATCTCTTCTCTAGGCAAACTGCTGCAGGTGGAGATGAAGATTTCTGCTTGCTGCCAGAGGTCACAAGCTTCCATTTTCCTGGGAATCCATGTCCTCTCCCTTCTCTAGTGCCTCCTTTGTCAGTGCTTTCTCCATGGTCCTAGAGGTCTTCTTCAGCTACGAATTAATGAAGTGCTCATGGTGGAGAATGTTTCTGAACCTTGCCACTTCCTCCTGTAGCTCTCCTGCCTACTCCCGGAGGGATAGCACCAGGAGACACCACTCACATCACAGGCAATCACTCATCTGGCTGTCACTGGAAGGAACCTACAAGCTGCAGTCTGCATAGTGCCAAGTCAGGACCTGGGTAGACGTCTTAACAGTGAGCAGTCCTGCCTGGACAGATACCTCACAGGTTCAAGCAGTGGCTCTGGCATTGCTGTCCTCTGGCCATTTCTCTGAGTCTCTTTAATTTCTCACTAAGCTTAAAGGCACCCCTTCAAAGAGTGGGGCAGCAAACTGACCCGTGAACTGTTTGCAAATTGTTTGCCTGGTTTCCTGCCCCTGTTCGTTTGCTCCCTGGCCATTGGTGGAGTCTTCTTTTATACTGGCTAGGCCTGGATTGGCTCTGCTCCCTCAGGGCTTTGGCAGGCAGCAGTCACCCAGCAATTACTCAGCAGCACTCTAACTGCTGCTCAGAGCATGGGCCCAAGATGCACACAGCCCACCAGACCAACATTCTGCTTCAGTAATGCAATGGATGCACATACACCTTTCTGCTGCAGCCGATTTTCAGTTCAGCTCCAACATGCCTCCTGAAAAGAAGTGCCTGAGACAGTTTCACCTAGCCTGAGTGCCTCTGTTTTAGGAGACACTGCAGAGGCAGATCAGGAAGGACCATGGTGATAGCATATGCTCCTGCTACAGCTGCTTCCCAATCTGGCTTTGCAGGAGGTGGACATCACAGTTTCACCTGGATGCTGTGGCAGTGGCAGTAGAGTGACTATAATATTATTAATTAGATCTTATAATGCTTTAATATTTATAATGTATTTTTATTAGTTTAAGTAGGGTGCTGCTAAATTTTGAAAAGTTTTGGAGGAGTACCTTCAGTCTAAAAAAGTTGAGAGCCACTCTAGATATACTGTGTTCATATATGCTCTCCCTCTAAAGCAGGGTGGCCAGCCTATAGTACCTGTGCCACAAGTGGCATTGGCAGCCTGCGTGCATGGAATGCTAAAGACCAGGAAGGGGACAAGTGGCAGATAGGGCTGGGAGTAGAAAACAGAGCAGCCATTTGGGCCGGGGAAGGGGATTGGGGTGACACTTGGGAGGGTGTAGGGCTTATTTGGGCATGCCTGCCAAAAAGAATGGTCCTCACTATTCTAAAGCATCCACACTGCCACTGTTGGAGACAAGATACTGGGCTAGATCAGGGGTGGAGAAAATATGGCCCATGGGCCGGATCCAGACTGCCAGGCACTTTCATCTAACTCATGGCACCCCTCAGCAAATTGGGTGGGTAGGGTGTGGGTGTGAGGGGGGAGGGGTATGGGAACCCCCCCCCCACACACACACACACACACACTCTCCCCATGGTACGCATCTGTGGCAGGCAGTGGAGGCAGCAGCAGCTGTGGTGGGGGAGGGAGGAGGCACTCTGCTTGCTGCTGGTGGCTGGCTCTAGCCAGTGCTGCGAGGAGCGCAGCCCCTGCTGGGACGTTTGTTTCCCTGGTGCTCCCTGCACTTGCGGGGCACAGAAGGGAAGCCCCAGGTACTGAAGTGGGCTGGTGTGGGGAAAGCCACTAACTCCAGTGCCTGGGACTTCCCTCCTGTGTCCTGTGAGTGTGGGGAGCTCCGGGAAACAGATGGCCCAGTAGGGGCTGCACTCCTTGCTACAATGTGCAGCGCTGGCCAGTCAGGCACCAGCACCCCTGCCTGCTGCTGTGCCATGGGAGGAGTGTGGGGGAAGTCCCCACACCCCTCCCACCCTCACTCACACCCCACAAACCACACATGCACACACACTCCCTCTCTCCCCCCCGTGTTGCCTGCATTGACTGCAGGAGAGGACAGACTGTTCCAGAGCCACACATCCACACCCCATAAACCCCACACAACCCCCCAACATACCCTATTGTCCCCACACACACCCTCACAAACTCCCACATCCCACCACACACCCCACCATAAACACCTGCACACCCCGACACCCCACCATACACACACACACACACACACACACACACACACACTCCCCCATACACAATATAAAAGACTAAGAATTTATTTTTGAGTTATTATGCAATCACCTTTATATACAACACAAACAGAAATTATGACAAACATTTTTTGTAATAAAATGAAAATGTTATAGTAGGTGTTTGACTTGTAGTTTATGATTTGTTTTTTTTTTCTGGTTCTAAGATGGCAACTCCTCCCTCCCTAAAGGAGTATTTCCCCGGGCTAAGGGGTGGGACTTTCAGTCCCAAGATGGTGGCCAGGGGGAGGGGCACCTGCCAAGGAGCGGGGGTACCCATGCGGCCCTTGACAGCTCGCCAAACCTTGTTAAACAGCCCTCTGCCCAAAATAATTTCCTGCCCTTGGGCTAGATGGACCTTGGTCTGACCCAGTGTGGCACTACTTATGTTATTATGATCTTATGGTGACAAGGCCTTTAGAAGTACCTGGCTGGCATGGATGGAGGTGGAGAGATGGGATCCCTGAGGGTGGCTTAGGCAGGCCACATAAAGACTTACAAACAAGGGAAGATTTTGGGTTGGATCTACAAACCAGTGGCATTTTGAAAGGGAGGAGAGAAGCAGGGATGTATTCATGGTGCTGGGGATATATGAAAAGGGGCAACAGAATCCTGGAAAACTGGAACTTGGAGAGGCAATAGAAGCAAGGTAAGTTTTGGAAACTCAAGGGAGAACAGCATGTATTCCCAGGGTCAGAATTTATTCCACCCATTAGGCTTCTAGGTGGATTTGGGTTCCAAAGTATGATTCTTTTCCACCCTGTTCATGTCTCTGAAAATTCATTAATGCACCTGCTTTTTATAATACACTCATGATATTTAAACTTGAGCAACAAAAAGCAGTGAGGAGGAGGAGGAGGCCCCCTACCCTTTGCATTAACTGTATTTCAGAGACTTGAGTGGAACAGAATCACTGGGGTGTGTAAGGAGTGTAGAAAAGCATCTTTTCTAGGAGGGAAAAAAAGAGGTTTACCAAGTCGGAGTGCACCAATAAAGCCTGTTTTTGGCTGATACTGATAGCCGATTATTAACCAACCACATCAGCCGATACCAATCCGACAGTCAATATGCAGCCTGGCAGCTTAGAGAGCAGCATCAAGCTGGTAAGTCTGTGGGGGAGAAACGGGTGTGTTGGGGGGGCAGATCGAGGCCCCCACAGTGAGGGAGGGAGTGGGGCTGAGGCAGAGACAGGTGCTGCTCAGCTGGGGTGGGTTGTGGAACAGAGCTGCGGGTAAGTGATCTGGTGGGGGCAGGGACAGGGGGCTGCTCTCTGCTCCTGTGTGCACCCCCAATGGAGGCATGGGCAGCATGTGCCCCCTGGATTTATGCACAGGGTGAGGATGGGCTGCCTGCTGCAGGCTTGGGGCCAGGGGCTGTGCCAGCCTCTTCCGGGGGGGTGGGGCTGGGCTGGGACTGCAGTCAGGGAGGGGCAGAGTGGGCGGCAGTGGCACTGGGAAGGGTGCCTATGGGGAATTTTGGGCTGGCTGTAGCCTCCCCTATAAGCACCCCTCCCAGTCCCACCACTGTCTGCCCCACCCCAAGCACAGCTCTGGCCCAGCCCCACTGCTGGGAAGAGGCCAGTGCAGCCCCTGGCCCTGAGCCCGCAGTGGGCAGCCTGCCATTGCTCCGTGTACAGATCTGGGGGGAACATGCCCCCCTGCCTCCCTCAGGGGTATACGTAGCAGCAGGGAGCCACCCTGTTCCCCTATTCCCCCCGGGTGAGCTGCCAGTGGCTTCATTCCATGCCCCGCCTCTCTTCCCCCGCTGGGCAGTATGGGCCCCAGCCCCACTCCGTTCTTCACCGTGGGGGCCTTGATCTGCAACCCTGGGCACCCCTTCCCCTCCACAAACTTGCCAGCTGGATGCTGCTCTCCAAGCTGCTGGGCTGCATTCCTGGCTGCGTGCAAGCTGCAGCTGTGCACATGCATGTGGCATTTATTGGTGATGTTATTGGCTACACCAGCCAAATAAGTTGATTGCTGATAATGTAAATTTTCCTTTTATTGGTGTTGATCCAATATGGATTGATATATCGGTGCATCTCTATTACCAAGTGCCCGTGTCAGGGATGGACAATTATTTTGGCTGGAGGGCCACTTAATGAGTTTTGGTGAACTGATGAGGGCCGTTTCTTGACTATGGTCCTCCTGTGGGTGAGGGTAAGAGTCCAGCGCACCGCTCCAGCAGGAGTAGGCAGGCTCAGCCTCATGCAGAGTGCAGCAGGGGCATCTGTGGGCCAAGCTTGATGCAATTAATTGGCAGGCGCCTTCCTGTGGCCAGGATGAAATCACCTGGAGGGCCAGTTCTTGCCTGTAGGCTGTATTTTGCCCACCCCTGGTTTATGGTGTAGGAAAGGACAGAAATATTTCCATTTTCAGGGTGTGGCTACTTTTCCACTGGCATCTGCCTGCATGGCATATTTAAATATTTTTCCTGCAGCTCAGTTAGTGACCATGAAATGAAAGAAGCAAAGTTGTATGTTTTTTTTCCATGGGAAGAGGGGAGGTTGTGGGGTGGGGGTATAGTTTAGTGATATCTTTTATTGGCCCACCTGTATAGTTGGGAGGGATGTTGGACAAGCTTTCAGCTCAAAGTGTCCTTCTTCAGGTAACCTGAAAGCTTACTATACGTCTCTCCCAACTATATATTTGGGCCAAAGAAGTTGGTTCTTGCACCCTAGACCATCACAGCTACAGTCAGATGCTGTAATAATCAAATCTGCTGCTCTGTAAAGAAAAGTACTTGTATCAAATATGCCTGAAAAACAATGTCAGTTTATATCCTAGGGAATCGGCGATGCTTGGCTGTTCTGTTACTGTGTTATTGGGGCTTTTGGTTAGACCATACTGTAGCCATTATTCTGCCCATCTATTGACTTTATTTTTATTTTTAAGCACTTCAGAAAATGCTGTGCTTGTACATTCTTACTGCTGTAATGTCCTTTTATCTATTTTTAGCTAAGACAGGATGAAGTAATTCTTAAGCATCCTTTTGTTAAATATTGTATGAGCAATGGAACTATATAGCTTCTTCAGTTCTTTACCAGTTTTGCAGCTTTTAAGATAATGTTGTAAACTTTTTATAATAATGACCAATGTAGTTTTTGAAGCTGTCTTCTCTAGTTGCCCATGCATCTCGACTGTCCTCAGATGACTGATACTAAATTTAAAATTTAGGAGCTATAAAGACTTTATTTTGGCATCTCAATACTCACGCAACTCAGTTGTCATGGAAAGATGGCATATAGCTACCTCAGTAAGAATATGCAAGCAGAGCACTTTCTGAAGTGCTTTAAAAAAAAAAAAAAAAAAAAAAAAAAAAAAAAAAATATCAGTAGATGGGCAGAATAATAGCTACAGTATGGTCTGACCAAAAGCCCCAGTAACCAAACAACAAAACAGCCAAGCAAAGCTGATTCCCTGGGATAGAAACTGACACTTTTTCAGGCATATTTGATACAAGTACTTCTCTTTACAGCAGCAATACATTTGATTATTAGACCATCTGATTGTAGCTGTGATGGTGCAAGATGTAAGGACTGACTTCGTTGGCCCAACCGTATAGCTGGGAGAGATGTTTGGCAAGCTTTCGGGTGACCTGAGGAAGGGGCAGAGATTTTTAATCAGCAACTGGGACTAGGTTTATATTGACTGGCTTCTGGATCTGTCGCTTTAGAGCAGGGGTGGGCAAAACATGGCCCGCGGGCCATATCTGGCCCACCAGGCCATTCTATCCGGCCTGTAGGACCCCTAAAAAAATTTAGAAAATTGATAGTTATCTGCCCCTGGCTGCCTGTCATGCGGCCCTTGATGGCTTGCCAAAACTCAGTAAGTGGCCCTCCGCCCAAAATAATTGCCCGCCCCTGCTTTAGAGAATGGATTTTAGGGCAGGAAATAATTACCCCGTGAGAACAATTCCTATTAAAGACATCACCCATTCAAAAGCTGTATGTATACTGAAAAATCTTGGAACATAACGTTTCTCCCTCTATAATAGATCCACTATAAGAGCACAGTAATAACAGTGGCACGGGCGGGGTCCTCCAGGAGGGCCGTGATCTCCTTAAGGCCCCTTCCCCCCGTGCCAAGCCGGTCCCAGGGCACCCTCCGATTCTTGCCCGCCACGTCTTTGATGTTTAAATCAATTTGGGAGGCTGCCTTACGCCCTCTTGGACACGGTTCATTGGGACCTCCGTCCCTGTGGACTCCCGGGCCCCTTGTGGGTCTTGTCCTGCAAATGGGTACTTTGGGGGCACCCTAGCCTTAGGGGCTACGCATGGCTCCAACCACCCCTTATACCACGCCCCAAGCCTCGCAGCTGGAATAGACGTCATTCGGTCTCTCTGTCAACACTCACGCCCGTCTCTCCGGGCCTCCTCTGTACTGCCACCCCCTCTCCGGGCCTCCTCTGTACTGCCGCCCCCTTCTTGGGCTCTCTGTGCCCACTCTGGGCTTTCTCAGTACCGCCGCCCTCTCTCTGGGCCTTCTCTGTACTGCCGCCCTCTCTCTGGGGCTCTCTGTGCCCTCTCTGGGCCTTCTCGGTACCGCCGCCCTGGGGCCTTCTTCATTATGCCACCCCTCTCTGGGGCCTTCTGTGCCCACTCTGGGTCTTCTCGGTCAAGCCGCCCGTCTCTCGGGCCCACCGCAATGCTACGCCCTTCCTCAGGGGCTCGCCACGCCCGCACTGGGGCTTCTCAATAGCACCCCCTCTCTGGGGCTGGGGTCTATGCACCCCATACACAACGCCCTTACTGGCACTGGGGTCCCCATGCTACTGTGGGTCCCTACGAGGATGCTGCGCCCTCACTGGTGCTGGGGCCCCCACACCACTGTGGGTCCCTATGAGACCTCCTCCAACCCCTAATAGCCTCGCCCAAACCACCGGAGTAACAACAAAGCAAAACACAGACTCAAGCCTCTTGGCTACAACTTAAAGATAAGCCACCTAGCTATAACAAAGTTGCTCGGACATCTTAGAGCTGCCACCCTTTACTCAGCTGAAGCTGTACCTGCAGTCAGGCTGCTTCTCGCATCTTTGCTTTGGGAGCTCCTGCCTCTCTGGCTGCTGGCAGGGAACTGCCAGCCTGGCCTCAGCCCCTGGGCTTTATGAGGGCCAGGCCCTGCCTCTTCCGGTCAGCTGACCTCCTGGTTGCCCCGGGCAACCCACAGCTGTGCTCCTTATTCCCTACCAGGGCTCTCTCCCTGGCAGTTTCCCCTCTAGTTCCCTGGCAGTTTCCCCTCTCTAGGAGCAGGGCACTTCAGTGCTCTGCGACAAACAGCATTATATAATACCTAAGCCTTTGTAACAGAATCCCCCAAACCCTTCTTAAATCTCCTCCACCTTCCTTAAAGGTGAGGAATATTTCACCATGCATTAGATGTAAGGTAACTTTGGGAATTCATTTGTTATTTGTTTGAATAATTCAAAGTGTTAAATGTGTGCCATGATCTTATTTTATAATATGGGGGTAGGTACTGGAACTTCCCTTAACTACTTCTATACTTTTGCCATACAAAGAGTGATAGCATCTCAGATGGTGTGGTAGGCTATTTAGGGCCTTATATGGCAATTAAGGGCCAACACTTTAAATTGCAGATGGTGTTGGAGAGAAGCATTGCCTGTTTCTTTCTTGGGATTGTTCAGGGTATTTCACTCCAGTGAGTGTTACTGCTGGGCGTGATAAACTGTTGAATGATGATTAAAAGACAGTGATAAAAATCTGCAAGATCATAGTATGTTAGATAACGTCTCCCAAAATTGTGGGGCACTGAGTCTATTCCTGTGTATTTGTAGGTGATTATTAGCCCAAGGAATTTTCAAAATCTCCACATCAGACCCTTGTACACAATTTAGTTATAGTACTGAAATGCCAGTATCCTGTGACAGGCCATATGTAAAAGCAAGAGAGATGAAGGCTCTGTAGTAATGGGGAAGTAGTTGGTTTCTCTATGCTCGGAAGATCCTCGAACAACATACTCTCATATGGGTTAGTTTTTAATTCCTACTAAAGGGTTGAGTAGATCCCCGAGTGCTAAAGGGATTGTTATGACCTTGAATAGAAGAGGAGAGCACTTGTGCATACCAGTCATAATTCTCAGCTTTTGCTGTGGCCAGTGTGCTCATGCCTCCAAGGAACATGGAACATCTCCTACCATAAGCCGATAACATTCATGAGAAAGGAAAAAAAAATCCTTCCTTGAACTGGTGATCAGCAGAAGCATTGGGGCATGAGATTAGCAGACACCTTCTACACTAGAGGATATTTATACACCATTCTGGGGACCACTTATTTATGTTCTTGGTATCTCAGCTAAAGAGATGTTAGTTATTTTTGTGCAAATTACCTGAGAGATCTGTGCTTAGATGTCCTCAGTATACTGAAAATCCTGTTCTGCACCTCCGGCCCCTACATGTCTGTTCAGGCCTATACATGTGGTATGGAAGCTTGCCATATTGGTACCCTATATTGGCATATGGCTCCCTCCAGACCCTATATTGGAGAGCTCTTTTGAGAAAGGGAACGGTTGCCCACAATGGCTTGTTTTGAGCTTCACAGACGCTGCAGCACCATCTTGTGATCATGATAGGTGATATGAATTACTAATACTATCATGGGGGTTTAGGTTGTAGCCGTGTATGAACACTTGGTCTTCATCCTTAGTATTCATAGGTTGGAAAACAGTGAGTAGCAAACCTGCAGATGTGGCCAGAGAAGATTGTGAGACATTCCAGTTGGCTTCGCTAGGCTAAAGGGAAGGGCAGTGTAACAATGACTAAGGTTCAGCGTTGATAAATGCAAAGTAATTCTTATTGGAAGGGATTATTTAAACTCCTACCATTACAGGTTTATAAATAAAGTGCATCGACATGGGGGGGCAGGAGTGGGGAGGAGAGGAGACTTGGGCATCAATATGAATTTCTCAGTAAAGACCTCTGCTCGACTCCACATGCAGTTGAGGTTAGCAAAGCAAACAATATTAACTTACATAAGAAATGGGAAAGAGATGAAGGGAGCAATATTTTTATAGATATCAGGCAGAAGGCAGGGTAGATTTGCAACTTTATAGAACAACTAAATCAGATAAATCAATCGGTGTCATCTAGAATATTATGTTCCGTGGTGATCATGCAATCTCAAAATTGACATAACAAAATGGCAAGTGAAAATGCTTCAGGGAAGGGAAGAATTCCTTAATAGAGATGGAAGGATTTTTGTGAGTGATATTTTCTTATTGGACCAACTGCATGGTTGGGATAAAGTTAGACAAGCTTTCAAATGCAAGGTGTTCTTCATCAGGTCACTAATAGAAATGGAAAATATTGAGATTGCTTGCTTTCAATGTAGACAGATAATAGGCAAAGACATAATAAAAGTTCAAAATAAAGAAATGGTTATAGCAGACGTTAAAAACATTTGAAGCAGTTTTGGCAGGGATACAAGCTGTTCTGCTTCTCATGTGGGGGTAGGTAGAAGCTTTCCCTGGGGGCAGCTTATTCTGTAGCTGATGGAGTATGGTTTCTTATACTTTCCTTGGAGCAAATGTTGCTGGCAATTATGGTGTATTTTAGCTTTGCATAACGTGCAAATTTCCAAGCACTTCACGGCAGTGGCTAGTATCATTATCTCTATTTAATAGGTGGGGAATTGCTTGTTTGGGGTCTTCCAACCAACATGTGGCAGAACTGTTGAATAGAACTTAAGTCTGAGCTTGGTCCATTTCTTTGCCCATTAGGTCAGATTGCTGTACTTGGAACCAGGCATCTTTTTCTCTATATGTCCTAGATTAGGTACGTGGTCATCTGTAACAGGAAGCATTTGGCTGTGCAGCAGTCAGAAGAAGGAGTACTATGTGCATCACCCAGCACAGTAAGATTCCAAACCCAATCATGTCTTTTGGGTCCTGTTGTATATCGTGTATTCCATAGCAGAGCTACTATTTATAGCTTTCAGCCTTTATAGTGTCTCCCTCTGGGCTCAGAGTTAATTTAATCTGTGTATCCAGACAGGAATGCAAGCTGCAGGATGAATGGACAAGGATTACCCTGGTCCATAATGTATCCTTGGTGGGAATTTATAGGCAAGATGATTGTAAGTGGGCATGGGCAAGTACAGCCAAACAGAAGTGTTAATTTTTCAGCATGTACAAGTAAAGCTGTGCTAGTTTAACCTAGGCTGCAGTTACTGCTTCATTTTGTCATGTGGATGCATTCAGGGTTTTGTCACTTGAACACAAGCCTCCCTGGAAGCAGTTCCATCAGCCTGTTCATGCTCTACCTCCTGATTTTGAATTAAGTGGCAAGGTTGTGGCTGGCTTGGGGTCTTCCTACCGTTGTGCTTTATGTGTTACCTACAAATCAGAAGAAAACTCGTTAGGGAGGAGGGATTTTCACTTCTTCACTTTAAAAGAAATTGATCCCTATCCTGCTTAGGTGTGCGTGAGTACTTCCTTTGATGGATCCTGAGTGATTAAAACATGAAGCTGGAATGGTCAGTCCGAATTGGAAACGTGATGCTTGGTCTGCCTGCCTCTCCAGCTGTTCCTACTGCTCTTCAGTTAGTACAAGTGTGATCACAAACTCTACAGGACATTGGAGAAGCTGGGACTGACCCATGGGATAATGGCCCCTCTGGAAGTTCTCCAGTGGTTCCCAAGTTGTGGGTCATGAGGTCATGACCCCTATTGGGTTCGCAACGTCAGTGGATGGTGTCATGGGGTGGGGAGATGTGGGTTGGGAGTGAGGGGCAATGCTGAGGAAATAGGCCCATAAATGGGGTCACGCTAAGGAAAAGTTTGGGAAGTGCTGTAACATTGCTTTGCCCTCTCCAGAGGGGACCAAGGCAACGCCGGTTTATTACGTAATGTTTGTGTTATGGTGAGGGTTGCACCAATAAAGATTTATTTGGGCTAATACCGATGACTGATTTATAACCAGCCATATTGGCTGATACCGGTTTGATTGCTGATATGCAGCGCGGCAGCTTGGAGAGCAGCATCTAGCTGGTAAGTCTGTGGCAGGAAGGGGTGGGGGGAGCAGATCAAGGCCCCTGTGGTGAGGGAGGAAATAGGCCTGGGTCAGGGGTGTTACAACCCAAAGGTGTGATTTTGTTTTGTGTGCGCTTTGGCACCACTGAATTATTTTCCCGCCAATTTGTAGCTTTCTTTGCAGTGTGCATTTCTTCTTTGCAGCACAGAAATGCACTTTGCAAAGAGTTCCCGCCATTTGTATTATAATTCGAGCCCCATTATTGACTTTCGTGAAATTATTCACACGTGGCGGCTAGCGATTGGCTTGCTAGCCGTATAAAAGGCTTGAGCGGTTTCCGCCCAAGTTGGAGAACTTGGAGAACTCCGAGGAGAACCCCCATAAGGGAGGACTCCACGAACACCAGGAGGAGGAGAACTTCACGTCTCGTGAAGATCTCTAAGCGCTGCGGAGCCTATCGAACCCAGCATGTACCTTAAGAAGGCTACAGGGGTCTGATCAATCTCTGGCCTCTCCCCGTCGCCGAACGATCCCTCGATGAACCCTTTCCCTGCACGCACAAGTTCCACGGAGCCTAGCAAACTCGTTCTCTTCTTTTCTATCTGTAACTGCAACTCAAGCAAGTTTTCCTGCCTGCACCGCGACCATCTTCGGTGTAAGTAAATAATCTTAAATCAACCATTACGCGTCCATGACTAATTCTAGCGTGTCACCTGTTTTCTCCGACCCAGCGTGCCCGGGCTGCTGGCCACAGCCTGCGCGGCGCAAAAAAGGGCCCGGATCGCTCCCGGCCTACACAAGGGGCAGGCACTGCACAGCTGAGGTGGGGCACAAGACGGAGCTGCAGCTCATCCAGGGAGTGTGGGAAGGTGGTTGACTCCCGCCACTGTGCGCACCCCCAGAGAAGGCATGGGGGCCGTGTACCCCCTGGATCTGTGCACAGGGTGAGGGTGGGCTGCCTGCTGTGCGCTCGGGGCCAGAGGCTGCACTGGACTCTTCCCGTGGGGGCTGGACTGCGTTCAGGGCTGGCAGCAGCGGTGCTGGGAGGTGGGACTATGCGGGGGGGGGGCTACAGCCGTCCTAAAATTTGTCATAGCCCTCCCTGTAGCCACTGTTCCCAGACCTGCCACCGTGTGCCCTGCCCCACCTGCCCCAAGCACAACCCACGC
>NW_005842890.1:238175-243284 GCF_000455745.1 Alligator sinensis
CCCCCCAAACCTACTAGCCAGACACTGCATTCCTGGCCACTTGCATGTTGCAGCTGCATGCGTGCATGCAGCATTTATCAGTGACATTATCGGCCACATCAGCCAAAAAAAGCCGATTTCTGATAATGTCAATTTTCCTTTTATCAGTGCCAATATGATGTGTACCGATATATTGGTGCATCTCTAGTAATGGTGTGGTAAAATGTTTAGTAGCTTCATCTCAGTCTAAGGAGACTCACAGGAAGCTATGCCTGGACTAGCTTCCAGGAGCCTAGAGAGAGAATATAGCAGAATATATGATGTATAATAGTGTCCAAAGGCCATGATTAGGTTTGGGCCTTTTGTCCTGTGATGCATATAGCATTGCCTCTTTTGATCACTGAACAGGTAAATGTGTCCTGTTAAAGGAAATGACTGGGTCCCTAATCTAGGATATATAGTGAAAAAGATGCATGGTTCCAACTACAGCAGTCTGGCTTAATTGGCAGAGCAATGGACTAAGCTTGGAATTTGGTTCTATTAACCACTCTGTCACTTGCTTGGTTGCATGAACCCAAGCAAGTAATTTACTGTTTGCCCTCCCTCCCACCTCACATTTTTAGGGACAAATTCAGCAGCCCAAGCAGGGGAATGAGACTTAATGGGGGTGAGCAACATGTTCAGTGGTTTGTCTGCTCTCTACTCAACATTTTAGCAAACTTAATGTTTAAGATGTGCCGCTTAGCTTTACATGTTAGAACTGTTGCTGTTTTGTGGTACCTATTGCTGATGGTGCTTCCTGCTTCTCTATGGAATATGTGTCCTGCCAGATAAGCAATGAAGCAAATACTCTACAATTTGGTAATCTCCTGGCCTCAAGCTAAGCATGAGTTGCTCAGTACAGCATGCTATATGTTGGGCCATGGCATTTGGGTCTCAGAGTTTAGTAAACGTGGTTCTAGAATAGGAGTGGCCAACCTGCAGCATACATGCCACAGATGACACTTAGCAGACTGTGCAGGGAACAGGCAGCACCGCAGCAGATAGGACAGGAAGCAGAGCAGCAGATTGGGCAAGTAGCAGGTGGGTAGGTGTCAGAAAACAAAGCAGCAGATTAGTCAGAGAAAAGGGATCAGAGTGGCTCTTGGAGAGGATGTAGATCTCATTTGTGGCACATCTGCTAAAAAGACTGGCCCCCACTGTTTTAGAAAATGGAATCCCCGCCAGTCAGAGTGGCAGCAAGCAATTTCTAATTCTCCTTAGGTTGTTTAGAGAAGTGTGGCAGTGGGTAAGAGGAACTTGATAGTTCGTGTCAGACCCAGTCTGCTCTGGATTTTGAGTTCTGTAAGCAGAGAAGAGACAGATGCTTGTGGTCAAGTTCCAGTGGAGCAGCTGTGTGCAGTCACTCCCTGCAGCTGTCACCAAGATCTAGGCTTCATCTTTGGAATCTCTAAAATTGGAGGAGGCAAATATCTTTGTGACTGATACCTTTTATTGGACCCACTGTATGTAGACAAGGTTTTGGGTGCCATATACCCTTTCTCTGGTCTCTGAGAAAAGAGCAGATATAACAAAGATGAACAGAAGATAGAACAAAGGCTTGTGCAAAACTCCATATGAAAATAAAGACAAGATATAGGAGCTATTATCCAGTAGCTAACCTGTTAGCTAACCAGATAGCTAGATTATTTTATTTGTACTAAACATGCCTGGCTTTAGTGGTAGCGTGCAAAAAGGGTGGGGGGATTTTTTCTTTTCTGCAGCTTTATGATGGATGGAGAGACGCTGCGTAGGCAAGAGCTTTCTGTCTCTCTTTTTAAAACAGTGCCCCTGCCCTGGGAGCTTGACTGTGACATTCCATGTTGTTTGAAACATGCAGTGGGGAATTTTGCTTGCTCCTTTTTGTTTAATGGCTGTTTAACTCAATGGAATGTCTTGAGTAAAGTATGTCTTTGTTAGATTAATTTATATAAACTAGTCCTAGCAAAGGCCAGGAGCAACTCACTTTATTCTCACAGCCAAAGAAAAAGAATGTTTAGGCTTAAACAGGAGAAATAATCTCTGACTTTTTTAAAGAGAAAATGGACAAATCTACTTTCTGCAAAAATCACAGCAGGTCTTTATGGCTGGATGCCCTGGTCTTTGACCAACAGCTATATGCATATTAATCCGTTAGAATGGTTAAAATACATGTTGAACATGAAGTTTATATTGTCACGTGGCAGCTACGTGAGAGCTTGCAGTGAGCTTGCAGTCAAAACGAGGAGTATATATTTATTTTAGTGTGAAGGCTGAACTAACTCTCTCTTCAGTTAGAATCCCTGACTAAGCATACAGATTTTTCTAGCTAGAGGCAGATGTTGCGGCCTCTTTCTAATGCTGCATGTTCCCCTCTGGTTAGTGGAGTTAAATGTTTCAAGCCAATGGAAGCCTTTTCAGGGGGGAAAAAAAGAGTTCGGTGACTCTCAGTGTGAGCAGTTCTTCATACCTAATCTTTCTTAGACATTTTCCCCCTTAAATTGCCAGACCTGATTTCTTGAGCTCTTGGCTTCTCTCATTCTTCTCCCCCTTTGTCCATGGGCGTGTTGTTATGATGCTCAGGGATGGTTGTAACCTGGGAGAGAGAAGCCAAAGCAAAGTCGTCTTTTTAAGCCTGACATTGGGTTCTGGATGGTGGCTGCTCAGAAGGGCATTCCTTTGCCTGTGACCGACAGGGATTAGCTTCCACCTTTAGTCCTGGCACTCAGGTTTCTGGCAGCTCAGGTTACTGGCAGCTGTAAATGAGTATAGGGCAAGCAGCCACAAGTCTAATCTGAAGCTCAAGAGACTGAGGTGATCTTGTCTGATGCTTCCATGTGGTCAGTTAACACCTCTGTTTCCCCTTCTGTCAGTTGGGGGTGATAGTTTTCTTACATCTAGGACAGCATTGTCCAACTTCTAAGATGGGGGCGGGCAGTTATTTCAGGTAGAGGGCTGCTTAACAAGTTTTGGTGAGCTGTCGGGGGTTGCATAGGTTGCCCCGCCCCTTGACAGTTGCCCCACCCCCTGGTTGCCACATTGGGACCAGAAGTCCTGACCCCTAATCCCTGACCTTTGGCACTGGAAGTCCCTCCCCTTGCTGCCCCCTAACCT
Organism: Alligator sinensis; assembly: GCF_000455745.1. Taxonomy (NCBI): domain Eukaryota; kingdom Metazoa; phylum Chordata; order Crocodylia; family Alligatoridae; genus Alligator; species Alligator sinensis. The sequence goes on from NW_005842890.1 coordinate 241,287, forward strand.
AGTACTCCTTTTGGGAGGAGGGGTTGCCATCTTAGAACCAGAAAAAAACCAAATCATACACTAGAAGTCCAGCACCTACTATAATTTACAGTAAAATCTCTGTTATCCGGCATTCTACTAGCCGGAATGATACATTAACTGGCACCACGCTGCCACCGCCGCCATCCACCACCCCATGCCGCTGCATGCAAGACATGTACAACCACCCCGTGCCACTGCCGCAATTCACCACCCTGCGCCACTGCTGTGTGAAAGCCCCCCCGTATTTTTAGATATCCAGAACTTTTACACAACTGGCACCCAGCATTTCCCTCTCATGCTGAATAACAGATATTTTACTATATTTTAATTTTATTACAAAAAATATTTGTTGCGACTTTTCATCGTGTACTGTATGTAGAAGGGATTGCATAATAAAGTGTTAGTCTTATATTGTGTGTATAATAGGGTGTGGGAGGTGTATATGGTGGGGTGTGGGGAGTTTGTGAGAGGGTGTGGCTGTGCAGGGGCATAGGGTAGGTTGGGGTGTGTGTATGTGTCAGTGAGAGTTGTGGGGGCAGGGTGTAGGTATGTGGGAGGGTGGGGGGTGTAGGGGCCACTATCACCAGAGCTGTGCGCCGCACGCCTGAAGCTCCACACTCACAGTGGGGAAGCAGGGAGTGGGGCTCCCTCCACTCCCGGCAGAGTGCAGGGACCTGCACAGCAGGGGGTGGGGGAGGCACCAGGCTCCAGTGCAGGGCTTTCCTTGCTGTGAGTGCTGGAGTTGCAGGCTCGTGGTGTGAGCTCCTGGTGAGAGAGGCAGCTGGGCAAGCTGCGCTCCTTTCCCCCACGCAGTGCTGGCTACCCTCCAGGCATCTGCACCAGGCACAAGCACCCTAATCTCCCTGCCTGGTGCTGCTGCTGGCACCTGGGGCTGCACACCATGGGAGGAGTGTGTGGGGGTTCCCTTTACCCCTCACCCACACCGTGCCTAGCTGAGCTTCGTGCTCCCACTGCCCCTCTGGGTGCAGGCTCAACGCTGCGCTCCTGCTTCTGCCCAGCTGCAGCTCTACCCTCCCCCACCAGTCCTGGTGCTTCCCTACCTGCTGCCCCAAGCAAGCAGGTTCCAGCTGCAGCAGGAGCCACCCCTGGAAGCTGCTGGCTGGGGAGAGCCCTTAAGCCCACAAGGGTAGGAGCGAGGCCCAGTAGGATATGTTGGGGGGGTTGTGAACGTGGGCGCCTCTCCCCCACGCTCGTGGGTGGAAGGGCTGGGAGGGGTGCAATTCGTTGGGAGGCACTGCGGGCCAGATGAAAGTGCCTGGTGAGCTGGATCCAGTCTGTGGGCCGTATTTTGCCCACCCTTATTCTAAGAGGTGGGAGGCCGCATGCCATGTATGTCACGCTCCCTCCTTACCTTGCCATGTAGGCTGCACAGACTCCCTGGCTCTCCCTTGACCCTCCCTATGCACAAGCCCTCAGAGCCCATGCTATCTGTGCTGCAGGTTGGATAGCCCTGATCTAGGATATTAGAGCAAGGCCTCAACATCAGCCCTATGGTGTTCTAGGGCAGTGCTTCTCAAACTATCTGATGTGGCAGACCGGCAATTTTTTTTCCAGTGGGCCAGGGACCAGTGCCCGGTTCAGCCGGTGGCAGCAACTGCGTGTAACAACGCTACACAAATGCGCGACCGGCTGTTTCTTTCTCTTTCCTCACCTTGCACGACATGATGTCACCTGGAGTGTTGGAACGTACAAACTGTGGCGTTATGACATATCATTGTTATGCTTCTGAAAATATATTTCTTTCTTTCCTGGCAACTCACTGCAGACTGGGGACTGGTGGCTCATGGACTGGCACTGGTCCACGGACCACCACTTTGAGAAGCACTGTTCTAGGGAACAGGCAATATACTGAGGGCTGAAAGGTGCTTTGTGTGCGTTTGTTTCCATGCAGTCCTCCAGTAAACCCATCCAGCAGAGATTCATATATATCTCAGGTGGTGCTCAGGTAGCTTACAG
>NW_005842890.1:243294-244916 GCF_000455745.1 Alligator sinensis
ACAGTAAAGCCGCGGGCTTTTGCGCCAAGCCAAGAGCTGTGAATTCTAATTCCAGTTCTTCTGCTCTCTCTCTCTCATGTTACTGTGTGCGCGGGCCGGGAGCGGTCCGAGGCCCTTGGGGGCGCGCGGCGGGCTGTGGCCAGCAGCCCTGGCACGCGGGTCGGGGAATGCAGGCCGGCGGACTAGAATTAGGCACGGACGCGTAGTGGTTGATTAAAGATTATTTTACTTACACCGTAGATGGTCGTGGTGCAGGCAGGAAAACTTGCTTGAGTTGCAGTTACAGATAGGAAAGAAGAGCGGACAAGAGTTCTAAACTCGCGAACTCTAGCCCAATCCGGCTGAAGGCTCTAAAACCGCGAGCCCGTCATGTCAACCGAAGAAAACAACTCGGAGAAGAGCTCTGGATACAGTCACACGAAGTTTGCTAGGCTCCGTGGAACTTGCGCGCAGGGAAGGGGTTCGTCGAGGGATCGTTCGGTGACGGGGAGAGGCCAGAGGTTGATCAGACCCCTATAGCCTTCTTAAGGTACACGCTGGGTCCGTTAGGCTCCGCAGCACTTAGAGTTCTTCACGAGACGTGAAGTCCTCCTCCTCCAGATGGTTGTGGAGTCCTCCAACTTGGGTGGAAACTGCTCAAGCCTCTTATACGGCTAGCAAGCCATTCGCTAGCCGCCACGTGGGAATAATTTAGAACTGGCCAATAGTGGGACACAAATTTGCATGCGGGTGGCGGGAACTCCTTTGCACCGGGGTTTTCTCTTTGCAACTGAGAAATGCACCCTGCAAAGAAAGCTCCTCGTGGCGGGAAATAATTTAGCAGTGCCGAAGCGCGCGCACACACAAAATCACACCCTTGGGTTGTGACACTGTGCAGTTTTCAGCAGTCTTTTAACCAAGGTGTCACCTCCTAGTCTACAATAGGAAGCTCTTATTTGTTTCTTGTTCTTTAGAAATTAATTTGAATGTGAAGATTTGATTGGTGCATGGTTAGTGTTTACAGTTTGATTAATAGAAGTTGTCACATCAAGAAAAAAGTGGTACTCTTTTTGGAAGGATGCAGCATGGTGGTGATCTCTGTGAGCAACGAGGGCAAACCCTATCTGTAGAAGTTCCAGAAAGATCAGGACTTGATCATGTAAGTATTTTTCAGAAAAAAGCCTCATCCTCAAAGGTTGAAACACTGAAAGGAGAGGATTACTTTGAGGTTTCAGATCAACTACAAAAGCCTTTCAGAGTAGGTCATTTAGGGTAGAAATAGATATCACTAAATGAAGCAGGTTAGCTTTGTAGGTATGTCCCCCAACATAGCTCATCTGCCTCAATGGGCAAAAAGCATGTTGCCTGTTGTCCTCCTGGTTGACGCTGTGGAACAATGGATGGTGTGTTCTCCTGTGGCTTAAGGGGCTTGGTCCTGTATGCCCTGGGAATTTCTGTGCGGGATTGGGCCCGTCAAGCCCCAGGAGCACCTACTTGACTTTCCTTTTACAGAAATGTTTCTCTGGGAATCTCCATCTGTATCTTTGTAAGCAGGGAGAGCCACAGCTTCCCACTTGTAGAGATGCACCCCAGGGATCTTCAGGGGGAAATTTCTGTAAGGAGGAAAACCCTAACTTTCCCTA